>NC_063354.1:39259309-39290617 GCF_021869965.1 Rhincodon typus | reverse complement strand
TTTCTGAAGAAGGGTCTAGGCCCGAAACGTCAGCTTTCCTGCTCCTCTGATGCTGCTTGGCCTGCTGTGTTCATCCAGCTCTACACCTTGTTATCTTAGATTCTCCAGTATCTGCAGTTCCTACTATCTCTTCCTACTTACATAGTTTGGTCAGACATCATACAGGCTTTCAGGAAAGATTTCCTCAGGGATTGGGAGCAGGCACCTCATGAGGATGTGGGTGATGATCTTCCTGGTGATGAAGAGTAGGGAGATACTTTGGTGGTTCCCCTAGTTTTCTTTGTCTCTTTCTTGAAGATGGGGTGATGACAGCATCCCTGAGATCGACAGAGATTTCTTCTTTGTCCAAGATTGTCAGGAACAGTTGGAGAGATGATGGTCTGCTCTGGTCCTCCAAGTCTAACAATCTATGCTGGAATTCCATCTACTCCAAAGGCTTTTCCATTCCTTGTGCCTAATGGCGACATCAACTTCTACCACATTAAGTGGGAAGGAACAGTAGGAATCTCACAGAACCATTTTTCACCATAAACATTGATGGTTATTCAAAGGTTCAGATTCCATAAATGCAACCAGCATGATGGTGAATCTATCTTCCATGTTAGAGCACTTTTAAAGAAGTTAGCAGAATGTTATGAATTTGGAGAAAACTTGAACGATGCAATCAGAGACAGACTGGTGTCTCGTTTAAGACATGAAGCAAATCAGGAGAGATTACTGACGGAAAGTAAACTAGACTTAAAATGAACACTGGAACTAGCAGTCCCAATGAAATTATCAACCAGGGAAACTCAATAGATGAGTTTGAGAATCAGAGTTCACAAACTAGTGCTGAGAGATGAACACAAATGCAGATTCAAAACTGCATCGGTATGGAAAAACAGATCACGTAGCTGCAAATTGTCGTTATAAAGAAATTTGTGGAAGTAAAGGACAATTGAATGGGCATTTTGGGAAGGAGCATGAACAACATACAAGAACAGTAGAGAAACTGAGGAGCAGAAAGAAAATCTACATGTTACAAAAGGGACGTCAGATTCACAGTCTAAAGAGGAGCTGTTATTAATCATTACTAACCATTGCTGGGGACACCAACCAAGTCACTCCCTTACTGAATGTCAAACCATTAAGAATGGAGGTGGACACTGGAGCAGTAATTTCATTGATATATGAAAATGTGTATCAGAAGCAGTTGAGTCACTTTGCGCTGAAATCCTCAAAAATTGTACTCAGAACATACACAGGCTATTAAGGGGTAGGATCAATGAAAAAATATGTAGTTATACAGTCATTCCGGAGATTTATTTGTATCCATTATTGAAGGAAATCTTCCAGCTTTATTGGGAAGAACGTGGTTTGGAGAAAATCAAACTCAACTGGTTGAAGCAAATTGTTTGTCACATTCGGAGACTGACCTATCACAAAGTTTAAAGAAACATGCCATTGTTTTCAATAGGAATCTGACAAGCATGGAAAAAGATCTCTGTCAAACTGAAAATCAAGGCTGAGATTTGAGCAAAATGTTGCAAGGTTAGATCAGTGTCTTATGCAATCAGACCAAAGGTCAAGAGGCTGGCCAACACGAGTCTTTGAACCAGTAAATGTGAGAGATTGTGCCACATCAATTTACCAGTGATGATGAAAGGTAGATTGGTATACATCTGCGATGACTTTAAAGTCACTATTAATCCAATATATTGTGCTGAGCTGTATCCTTTGCCTTTAATAGATGACCTATTAGCTGGACTAACTGGAAGTCAACTGCAGAAAGCTGCAACCCAAAGTGACTTGGCTACAGTTTGTATAAACCACAAAAAGCTAGCACACACAGCCTACAGATAATCAGGAAGGCAAACAGAATGATGGCCTTTATTTCAATGGGGTTTGAGTGTAAGAGTTGGGAAGTCTAATTGCAACTGTACAAGGCGCTGGTGAGACCACATCTGGTGTACTGTGAGTAGTTTTGGTCCCTCTATTTAAGGAAATATATCATTTTGTTGGAGGCAGTTCAGAAAAGGTTCACTAGGATGAACTGGTATGGAGGGATCATCTTATGAACAAAGGCTAAAGAGATTGGGACTCCACTTATGGAGTTTAGAAGAATGAGAGGTGATCTCTTTGAATCTTAAGGGGTTTAACAGGGTAAATACTGAGAAGTGGTTTCCCCTCATGGGAGAGTCTACAAATAGAGGGTATAGTCTCAGAATAAAGGTGTGCCATTTTAAGACTGAGATGAGGAGGAATTTCTTCTCTCAGAGGGTGAGTCTTGAACTCTTTGCCACAGAGATCTCTGAGAGCAAAGTCCTTGCATATATTTAAGGTTGAATTGCATAGATTTTTGTTTAGTAGGGAAATCAAGGGTTATGATCATAGAAGGTCATGGAATCCCTACAGTGTGGGAACAGGCCCGTTGGCCCAACAAGCCCACACCAAACCTCAGAGCATCCCACCTGGACCCCTCGCCCTATAACCCACCTAATCTACACATCCCTGAACACTATGGGCAATTTGACATGGTCAATCCACCTGGCCTGCATATCTTTGGACAGTGGGAGGAAACTGGAGCACCCGGAGGAAACCCACACAGACATGGGGAGTCTGTGCAAATTCCACACACGGTCACCCGAGGGTGGAATCAAACCCAGGTCCCTGGCACTGTGAGGCAGCAATGCTAACCACTGAGCCACCGTGCCACCCTTTTTGAATTGAAACCGCAGGAAAGTGAGCCAAATGGATTACTCCTGTTCTTATTTTTTAATGGTGTCATGGATGTATTAAGGCCCCTGCTGAGGAGGCAGCATATTCTGATGATGATGATGATGATTAAAGAACATGACAGTTAAATTATACATTTGCCTCAGTTTGTTGACTTGCTAAGTAACTGAAAGCATTTAAACTCTGTTACAACTGTTGCAACAACTTAATTTTGTAAGTTGATGTGCATATGGTGTCAGGCTAAAAGTAGCTTGAGTTTTAAACTGTACAGGCCTTTTTGTAATATTCACACTATAGAGTGTTTTAAGCCTGCCATGCTTGTAGGCAACATAGCTTGGTGTCTGTCCCATGTACTAGAATGGCTGTGCAATGCTATCGACTACATTCAGAATGAGTAAGGTGTGGTTTATAGAAGTGAACTAGTAAAATAGCAGCCACCCCAGGTAGTGACCAATTAATCTAGACACGTCGGATTGAAAAGGAGGTCAACATGATTCATCACTGATCCCCTGTGTCAATATATATCTTGCTACTGTTCTCCAACACATACTGGTAAGCAGAAGCTAAATCCAAAGGGCTCTGAAATGATAAATGATTCTTTATTTTTCTGTGAGCTGTTTAATATTGTAAATTGTAAAGGGTGGCACGGTGCAGGGACCCAGGTTCAATTCCAGCCTTAGGCAGCCTGTGTGTAGTTTGTAGGTTCTTTGTACGTTTGTATGCCTGTGTAGTTTTCCTCCGGGTGCATCGGTTTCCTCCCACAGTCCAAGTATGTGCAGGTTAGGTGGATTGGACATGTTAAATTGCCCAGTGGTGTTCAGGGATGTACAGGCTAGGCAGATTAACCATGGGAAATGTGGGGTAATGAGAATAGGTTGGGGGCTGGGATGCCCTTCGGATGGTCAGTGCAGAATCGATGAGCCAAATGGTCATTTTCAGCAGTGTAGGGATTCTATGATTTTCATTGCAGGAGCCTCAGCTGTAAACAATGTTGTGTATTTCTGTAAGTATGATGGACTATCACTTTAAGTGTCTGAATATGTAATGTCATGATGGCATCATCAAGCCATCTTAGCACGAATTGGCTTGGTTTAACCTCGCTGCCGTTTAGAGTGAACATCTCTTTAAATAAAGTTCCTGCTGTTGTTAAACACTTTGCTCTCCTGATCTTCTTGAAACATAACAGTAGTTAGATCAAAGACAAACTAATGGAACTTATAATTTATTTAACTGTCCTAGTGCATGCAACGACATAGCCTAAAAATTTCTGCTTGGCTTCTGAGCCAGTGACATTTTATCCAGCTTTGACCTGATTTTGCTAGGTGTGACGGTGTATCCTGTCTTATCAAACAATGGATTTGCTCTCGAAACATGATCTGAACTATCCACATCTTTTCTCTCCCAGCACTCTACACCCAACCACAAACCACAACCCCCTCAACTACAGCAAAATGCTGCCCCCTCCCCACCTCACTTCAGCTCTGATGAAGAGTCATCTAGACTTGAAATGTTAGCTTGATCTCTCTCCACGAATTCTGCCTGACCCACTGTGTTGTCTAACATTTGTTGTTTTCAGTTGGTCTCAACGATCACAGTCTGGTGACCTGACAGGTTTAATCTCAAATTTCTGTACACGTGAAGCTTTAAAACAAATAAGAGATTAAGGAATCAAAACATTTAATGTGATTCTGACCCTTGTGGGTGGCATGGAAGTGAGATAATAAACTAAGTAAAAGCAAGAGCAGTTTGTCTTCAAGTACATTAAACACATGTCTGCTGCCAGGTGTCTATTTTTACTAGAAAAACAAATGGAATTTAATGCTTTCTCCAATGAGTGATTAGCAGCAGACAGATGGGATTTTAATTATAAACACAAAGAACTGTGGATACTGAAATCTGAAACAAAGGCAGAGAATGCTGCAGAAACCCTGCAGGTCTGCCAGCATCTGTGGATAGAGAAACAGGACTAATATTTCGAGGTGAGTGACCCTTCATCAGCACTGAATTTAATCAGGTGGCAGTGTGAGGGATGGAGACCCAGCCATCTGTCCATATCTGCCACAGTGAACAGTGGGTGGAAAGCCTTGTGGACTGCCTTCCTGTCCCACTACCAATTGATTTTAAGTTCACTTAAAAGCCTCATCCTACTTCCAGCAGCCTGAAAAGTGAACCTTTCGTGGGGTTGGATGTGGGTTTCAAGAGAATAAGGAAGTCTGCCTGATTTGACAGTCATCCGCATGCCCTCAATTTTTATGCCTCTCGCCGCCCTCCTCCCTTCCGTGACCCCCACTGTATTATCCCCATCATGCCATCACTTACCTGTGGGCTGGGTCCCCTGCAATCCTGGGACCTCAGGAAGATGCAATAGCAGCATGAGCCACTGCTCCCCCGGTGGTGCCAATGAGCAGCTACTTGTCTCTGGAATGGCGATGAGGGGAGTAAGCCTTGATTTCAATCTCTAAGTTCCTTGATCCTAGGATAAGCCCAACAATGTCCTGTCCTGATTGGTAATTAATTTGGTGGGCCTTCTCACCGCTCTGTGTCACTGCTCTGCTGCTAACTCTCCAACTGCCAGGTGGAGCGCTCATTGCCTTGATTAAATACCATCTAACATGTCTTGACTCGAAATCTTATCTTCCAAATATATGTTGTGTTGTGACATGAATGTTAATTGTTAACTAATTAAATTTAGCTACTTAGGAAGACAGATTTCAGCCAGCAATATAAAGAAAGTAGCCTCAGCAGCATTCATAGTTTTAAAAAAATTCTTGGCATAAATCTTTCTAAATGTTTTAAATATTCAACGTTATGTTTTTATCTCTTATCTTTCCACTTCCAGCTAATTATCACGATAAGGGGAGTTTTTGGGATTAATTATGCAATATATGTCTTGATCCTTGGAAATAAGACTAGGCACATGATTGGCTCTGTCCTGTTTATTCTTCTGTCTTTGATGCATTTTTGCAATAACTATACAATTGCAACCAGAACCATCAGTTCTAAATGATCTTTAAAGCCAAACTTTACCTTGGGTTGTCATATCAGCAGCAAAATACCTCCTTGGAACATCTCACAGGAACAGGCCCTTCAGGCCACCAAGTCTTTGCCGGCCATGATGTCATTCTAAACTTATCCCATCTGCCTGGACTTGGCCCATTTCTCTTTATTCTCTGCCTGTTAATGTGTCTGCCTAAAGCCTCTTAAATATTGACATCGTCTCTGCTTGTTGTCACCTTGCCATAAATGATCTGTTTAAGTCACACTCCGCTTCAATACATTACTTACTCGAATGAACAGATGTTTGTGTAAGTATTATACAATATGTTTAACTCTTTGCTTCTAATCCAACCAACAGAGACAATAATATTATCACTAATGCCATATCACAGTTAACTCACTATAGGAATGATCAGGTTAACTAATATATAATGCCCTAAAAGTGATTTCAGACAGGAACTGCTTATTTTAGTGGAAGACATTTGACATGGATGAATGTTACGAAATGCCTAAAATTTGGTAATGGCCTCTGAACTGTAGCTGTATTATTGCCATGTCACCAGCTATTGCATTTTTTTTCAATTTAGAAATTAAAATGTTGCCTTCCATCTCTAGTTTGGAAGGGCAAACATTTATGTGCACTTAAAATCTCATTATTGCTTAGTAGACATGGAGAGCTAAATTTTCACAAAAGCCTTAACACCTCCAAAATTCCATGCCGGATGTCATATTTTAAATTTCTAATTAGCTAAATTTAGCCCCTGGGATAAGCTCCATGATCTTCAGTGACTATTTCACTACTTTTAATACTTGTGTTTGGGGTCTTTTGAAACTGCTTGTTGATAAGTCCATTTTACTCGTGTACATGTGATGGATTTTGAATGAAATGTACATTATCTTCAATAACAATAAATCCATGCATAACCTATTTTAGCCCGTTATTATTAATATCTTACTTCAAGAGATTAATAAGTTGTATTTATGATTAATGCAATGTAACTAATTTCATTTTAATATCTTTTGCAGTGAATTAAGATTTCCTCGAGTTTTTAATATGCTTTATTTAATTCATTTCAGACCCACAGCTCAATAAATAGTCAAACCAACAATTGGGATGAAAACATTACCTACTCATTAAGTACTCATTAAGCACTTGGAGTTCCATCAATCACAGAACATGGCTGAATGATTCAAAATGCAGCAAATATGTATCCCAAGTTTTGAAAAGAAGTCTTGAATCATTAAATGTTTTAGATCCTTGCTTAAGCTTCTGCTAACCGGAAGTAATTCTTGCTTTTATTTATCTTGATATTACTTCACCCTATGATCCATTGCCAAGCATTCTCTTATTTTCCTCGCTACAATCACACACGTTCTGACCTTGCAGCCTTTGTCACTGCTTTTTATAGCCACACTCAAAGGCTGTTTACACATTGTAGAAAGTCCCCTGGTTTTACTTTGTATGGTTTCTAAATAATTGGAACAACATTTGAAACAACATATTGTCGGTCTGCTCATAGCTGCCAGGAATGCTAAAGAGGGATCATTTTAATGGTGTATCTGAAATGTAAGTGGGTGTCTGTTCAACTAGTGTGACCACAAACCTGACTGGCATAGCTTTGCTGTTGCAAGCAGCACTGAAATGAATAATAATACCATTCTGGATAATGCACTTGATCAATTTTTTAGTGCGAGAGATGTAGGGAGTGGATACGGAGCATGGGATGAGGTTGTATTGGGTCTGGAGTGATGGAGGGGTATGTTGGATCCCTAGGAGAGAGAAAAGGGAATGTCAGGTCAGGGTCTGAGAGGTGTAAGTGGGCCAGTGGGATGTGTGAGACAACTAATGGACCAGTTCAATAGCTTTTCAGGAGCGAGATAATTTATTTAATAATCTAACTTTTCCCGAGTAACTATTTGCTTAATTTCATTTGAAATTCTCTGATTTAAATGAAGACTTTCAGAGGGTTCGAGGAGTGGAGATATTTATCTTCTGAAAATTTAATTCTACAGGCAGTTCCTTCAGAGTCTGCAGCAATAGAGAATCTGGAGAACCCCAATGTGCAGCACCGATCTATGGAATAAAAATTGTCTGGCCATCGCAAAATCTGGGCCAGTCATTGTTATGTTGTAGGCAAATGCAGTGATTAATTTGAGCACATTAAGATCTCATAAACTTCAATTAAATAAATGACAAGCGTACCTGATTTTAGTGATGTTGGTTTAAAGATAAATATTGGCTAGGGAGAAGTGAAGCCCCCTGATCTTCCTCATATCATATTGCGGAGTCACATGTGATGGCATGTGAGGGGTATCTGCAAGGCAGTACCTCTAACAGTCCAGTAAACCTTCAGCACTGCAGCGAGTTCAGCTAAAAATCTTTCACTTAGAACCCCATGTAATCTGTAATAAAAGCAAAAAATGCTGGAAACATTCACAATGTCTGGCAGTATCTGTGGAAAGTGTAACAACAGTAAATGCTTTAAACTGTGACCTTTCCTCAGAACTTTCATCAATACTGAACCTGAGCCAATTGACACTAAAATTAATATATTAAGGATGTAGGATGAAATTAGAGTCAATACTTCTGTTCTAAAAACCAACACAGACATCATTCAAGAAGTCAACTAAGCTTCTACACTCTAATTTTTAAAAGACCAATGTGGAAATAAAGAAGAACTTTCAATGTCATTCTTTCAATGAATTTTCTTTCTCTCAAACCACCATAAACTCCCAACATCACTGTGTTTTACATTCTTAACCATTTACCTTGGAAGCCATGGTTAATTAACCACCATCAAGGATCCAGGAGATTTCAAAAGGAGAGGTGCAATGAGTGACATTTGTGAAATGCTATTGAGAAAAGTATTTCACAATGGAGGAAAAGCAACAGATGCTAAAGAATGGATTATCAGGGTGTTTGGGGGCACACATGATAGAGTGTTGAAGGAGGGGAAGAGATTAAGTCCATGAGAATTGGAGGCGCAGTTCCCAATTCTGAAGCATCTGAACTGTTAGTGTCCTGGAAAACTTACCTCAAGAATCAGATTCAATGGGAGGGAGATGTGAGACTGGAGACATTTACAGAAGTAAGTCAGGGCAAGATCACATATGTGTAAGAGGAGGACAAATATAATTGGTAAGTACAGGGTACCGAGAGTAATTTATCTTCTACAGTTAAAGTTAAGAACTAGGATCTTTGGTGACTTGACTTTAGTTGAATGTAGCGAATGTGCTGATCTTGGGATCGGATAGTAATAGCTTAAACAGAATAAGATTGAAAAAAAAGTTCCATAGTTCAAAAGATTAATTTTACAAAATGCATTAAGAGGTAATTTGCTGGGGAATATAAATGCGGAAAGTAGGCATTAAATGTGATTTTGGATACAACCAACTGCTAATTTGTGTCAAATGGCATAATTAGCAGCTGTTAGAAAGATAAAGGGAAGATGTGAGGCCTGAAGGTGATGGAAATTATTCAAATATCTGTAGCCTCTTTATTTTTTAAAAAGCAGGTAGCCATGGTAACTGACTTGAAAAGCTAATAGTAAACGTAGAAATTATATAAATGTCTTAAAAAAAATGGAAGCAAAGAAAGCCATTAGGCCCATTGTATCCATGTTAATTCTCTAAGAATGAGGAATACACAGCATTATGTAGGATATACAACAAAAAACTAGGCGATTCAGCCCAATAAATTCATGCTGGTGCTTATATTCCTTTCAAGCCTCTTCTCATCTTCTTTCATCTAAATACACCCTATAACCATCTATTCCCATTTCCCTCATATCACATATGCATGTCTGTCTTCTCATTGAATGCTTCTAGATAACTTGCTTCAACCACTCCCTTCGGTGGTGAGCCACAAATTGGCTTCACACCTCTCTTTCTCTATTTGTATCCCTTTCTAAGTATATATCCTATTCTCTTTGGAAAGTGATGATTGACTTTGCCTTTCAAACATTGCATTCCAGATCAAAGGACCTCACTTAATTGAAAACAGAATCTCATCTCCCAAATTTGTTTTTTAACTAACGTTATCAAAACTGTCCCCTTTGATTACCAATTCCCCTGCTAACTTTACCCTCTTAATCTCCTTTGCTCTAAGTAGGACAATCTCAATTTCTCTAATCTCTTGACAAAACAGAATTCCCTCATCACTTCTGCATCCTTTGTCTAAAGTCAGGCGTCTTTTCAAAATGTATACAGTATAGAATCCCTACAGAGTGGAAGCCATTTGGCCCAGCATGTCCACACCAACCCTCTGAAGGGCATCCCACCCAGACCCACCCCATCCCTGTAACCCTGCATTTCCCATGGCTAACCCACCTAGCCTGCACATTCCTGGCAAGTAATGTTGATCTTCCTCTTCGTGCACCTTCTCTGCAGCTGAAACTTTGTATTCCTTGCTCTGTTCAATCACCCTATGATTTTTGTATGTTATGATCTGCCTGTACTGTATGTAATACAAAACTTTTCACTGTACTTAGGTAAAAGTTATAATAATTAATCAAATAGTTGAATTAAATTTATTTGTATAGAATCGAAGATTAACTATTGATAAACCTGTCAGATTTACAAACATTAGTTATTGAAAATCATAGGGCACTTGTAAATTTCATACTCTCAGCTTCTGTCTTTAAACTTCCTTAAGATTCTTTAGATCTTTATTGAATTAGTCCAGTGTAGTGTGAAATTTAATTCTATGACAGCTATAACTCTATGGATTTCCTCTAATAGTGGCCCCTAGTGCATCCTATGTTTTTGGTCCAGTATCGACAAAAGCGCCTTTAGCTACCAAGACCTGAAACTCTCCAATTACCTTCGAAAGACTCTTTGCCTTTATACCTCTTCTTTCTTCTGACAAGTCTTAACATCTATTATCTTGATGGTGCTTTTGGTCACCTCTGCTGTACCTTTCAATCCCAGTGCCACATTTTGCTTGGCTTTGCTCCAGAGGAGCATCTACACTGAAAGGTGCAGGTTGTAGGTGCCACTTGTGGACAATTGCTCTGGCGTTACCTATTTGAATATTTCACTTGGAGTTGCACTGACTTTGAAATCTAACACACGTGAATTATTGCAACATCAAAATTAAACAGTTGTAATGTGCTAGTCTTATAAATGGCTTGCAGCAGTAAAAGAAGCAGACAGATTTGTACACTGCTCATTACTAGTGGAAATCATTGCCATGGAGTGTGATTGAATTCATTAATATTTGTATACCTATTTGAAAGAATCTATAACGCATTGATTTTGTGGTGGGCGATATTTGTTTTCTTATTGAAGTGTGTTTGCTTCCAGTTCCAATTCCAAAGAAGGCTGCTGTCTCACTGAGGGTTATTTCCATTTGTGATAGGTTTCTTCCAGCTGATTCTGGCTTTGACAACACCATACAAGAATTAATGTTACATGGTCGTCTACAGCCCGATAACTGCATGCATGTCAAATGCTGGTAGTAAACTCAGATGGTAGACCTTTGCGCTAATGCAATGCGTACTGTCTTTTTTCAAGCTTAAAGTGGCCAGTACTTGGGAGGCTGTGCTCAAGCACAATGTCAGACCCACTACAGATCCACAATGAACTTCACACAATGCTCGTTGTTGCATTTTACGCCTCAGAAAGCATTCTCTCTGGATGCATCATGGCTAGGTTGGCAACTAATCCGCCCAATATGAAATGATAGAAAGTCATGAACACAACCCAGTCCAACATGGAAGCTAACCTTCCATCAATTGACTCTATCAACTCTTCTCAACGCCACAGAAAGACAGCCAACACCATCAGTGACCCATCCCATCCCAGTTATAATCTCTTCCAACCTTCTCTGTCAGGCAGAAGATACAAAAGCTTAAACACATGGACCAACAGGTTCAAGAACAGCTTCTTCTGCGCTGTTATTAGACTTCTGAATGGACCTCTCAAATTTCAAATCTAATGTTGATCTTCCTTTTTGTGCACCTTCTGTGCAGCTGAAACTTTATATTCCTCACTCTGTTCAATCACCCTATGTTCTTTGTATGTTATGATCTGCCTGGACTGCACATAAAACAAAACTTTTCACTGTGCTTAGGTACATATGATAATAATTAATCAAATCACATCAGAGATGACACACTATGTTTTTAGTGTACAGGAGTTTTACTTAATGTTTTAAGTTGTCTCTTCTTATACTTTCAGTTTTGTTTCCCATTCCCAGTAACCACACCCAGCCTTAACTTATCACTTACAATGTACAGAATAGATTCCAAACATAATATATTCAAACATTGAATAATTGATCACTCCAACAAAGCCACTTCTTCCCTTTGTAAATTATGCAAGTTCATTGACTGATCTGGTGAAGAATTCTTCAGCAATCTTTATTGTAGCTGTTTACAAATTTCAATGTTGCATTTGGTGATCTTTTAGCATTGGAAGACATTTCTCTAACCATCCCTTTTTCCTGAAATCAGTTTTATTTTCAACTGCAAACTCTCCTGGCTGGTTTGCTTGCAGGCTGGTAAACAAAAATCTTTACACCTGTTTTACAAACAGAAGTTTGGGACAAAAATGATCAACTTGATCTGATCAAATGATCAGAGAAACTTGAAAGACTGAGTTAAACAAAAAATTTGATTTACCAAAATTAGAAAAATCTCCTAAAACATGAAACCCTGAATATTGGATTTTATAATTTCATTGTTTTAATGCTTTTGTACTTGCAAGATAAATTGGATTTCTTGATAGCCAATTCAGAAAACACATGCACTCTTTAACGCTGAGACCTAGATTTTTTTTTAATCAAACTGACTCAGATGCATTATGACAAAGCTCTGGGGTGAGGGTGGGGGTGGGGGGTTTGGTGTGGTGTGATGGGGTTTCAGTGTGGGACATGAACTTGGGCATTGAGTCAAAGATAGGAACACAACCACTGTGCCTCAAGAATCCTCACGACAATGTACCCAATACATACAAGATATCCAAAATAAACACAACAAGAAATTCTAAAGTTGCTATGGAAACTATTAACTACCTAATTGCTATCTGAAATTCCATAAGGATTGCTTAAGCAAAAGACAATTGTGGTAAACTTTGACTGACAAAACTAATTGTAAATCATTGCAGTCACAGCTGCTAATTACACACATGCACGTTCAGCAATGTCTCCATCCATTTTGCAGTCAGAGAATCGTGTTTACGAAACAATTAGAACATTTCCATGTTCACAGGAAATGCATTTCTGCTGTGATAGAGTCATGGAAAACTGTTGCACAGGCAAAGACCCTTCAGCTGATTGAGTCTGTGCCAGTCTACAACAACTACTTAACGACTCTAATCACATTTTCTGCACTTAGTCCTTAGCCTAGTATGTGTTGGAATTACAGGCCCCACATCTAAATACTTCTTAAATAATATGAGAGTTTCTGGCCCTTTACAGACAATGTGTTCCAGATTCCCACCATCCTCTGGGTAAAATAAAAATGTTTCCTCAAATCCTCTCCAAACTGTCTGCTCCTGATCTTAAATCTATATCCCCAGGTCATTGATCCCTCCAACAAGGGGAAAAATTGCCTTCCTGCCTACTCTACACCCCTCAACTTTATACATCTCAAGCAGGAGAAGGAAGGCAGAAGAATAGTGATGAGTTGGTTAATGATTTTGAAAAGGCAAAGTCCCTAACAAGGCAGAAACGAAAAAATAGGATAGCAGGGAGATAGGCAGTGGAAAAGATTGGAGAGAAGATTGGAAGTTGAAGGGATATAGCAATAATGAGTTTGGGTTTGGAACAGCAACCTGAAAATGTGAATGTACAACTGGGATACTTGGGATACTCAGGAGAGATTAGAAACATCATGTCCTTGCTATTAGAACATAGAACATAGAACAGTACAGCACAGTACAGGCCCTTCGGCCCACAGTGTTGTGCCAACCTATTATCCTACTAAGATCAAACTACCCTGCATACCCTACATTATACTATCCTCCATTTGCCTATCCAAGAGTCGCTTCAAAGTCTCTAAAGTATCTGACTCCACTACCACTGCCGGCAGCGCGTTCCACACTCCCACCACTCTCTGTGTGAAGAACCTACCTCTGACATCTCCCCTATACCTTTCTCCAATCACCTTAAAATTATACCCTCTCGTAATAGTCATTTCCGCCCTGGGAAAATGTCTCTGGCTATCCACTCTATTATGCCTTTCATCATCTTGTACACCTCTATCAAGTCACCTCTCATCCTTCTTCACTCCAATGAGAAAAACCCTAGCTCCTTCAACCTTTCCTTACCTCCAGTCCAGACAGCATCCTGGTAAATCTCCTCTGCACCCTCCTGAAAGCTTTCACATCCTTCCTATAATGAGGCGACCAGAACTGAACACAATTGTACAAACATCAGTTATAAAAGATGACCCAACAGGTCTTGAAAGAGATTTCTGAAGAAGGGTCTAGACCTGAAACGTCAGCCTTCCTGTTCCTCTGATGCTGCTTGGCCTGCTGTGTTCATCCAGCTCTACACCTTGTTATCTCAGGTCTTGAAAGAACTGTTTTTTTAAAAAATATACAAAGAAGGAAATAACTATTTTGACCAGTGACATTCATTCTCTGATCTCCAATCCTGGAGATCAGAGGAAACCATGCATACAAAATATCTGCACAACTAACATGACCAAGGTAGAAGTTGGTGAGCCAATGGAAATGCACTGTTACTCAGATTACATTTGAAGTTGACTTGCCAACCAATTAGTATAGATTTTATTCTGAAGTACAAATTGTTGTGATTGTGTGAAATTTGACATACTTGCATTTGTCCTGGTGAAGGATGAAAGGGTTGGGAAACCTATCCCTCTTATTGACAATATTTAAGTGCTGTACTGACAAGTAACTGCTTGAAATTCATATGTCAGTCTATTTTGTCATTCTAGAGTTGAAAATTGAATATTTTATCCACATTTTAAGCGAATACACCTGAGCATCTCAAAAGGAGATTAATTCATGTCACTTACATTCTATTGACCTAAGAAAGCATGGGATGAATCAGTAGACATGGTTATCAGTGATGTATGGCTTTATTACACTCTGTGTTCTGCCCTTGCCCGAGACTACATTTTTATAAAAGCTAGAGATTGTTGAATTCAGCTTCACTTTCTGACATACTCTCAATTTGCTGCCCCTATTCAGTTCTGTGAATATTGTAGTGGAAAATCATTTTCTTCCAAGTCGAAAAATAAACATATAGTCCACAATCCTTGAAGGTTGCCAAATATTAAATGCAGCGCAAAATTATATTTCTTGATGTGATGCTTGGAATAGGAGAACACTATTCTCTGAAGAAATCACGCTATCATGCCAAGTATTTGTCACCACAGCAACTAATCCATATATTTGATACATTGCAAGGTTCACTAATAGTCCTGTTACTCATACAAGGTTACTTCTGAACTTAAGATTCTCCTAGATCAATATTAGCTTTTTGTGACATCACCAGCAGGATCCCTGTTTATGTTTACAGGTGTTAATTGAATATTTTCCTGATTAACTTCATCATTTTTATTAGAAAACAATAGGGTTTGTGTTGTTCTTAAAACAACTTGTTGCTTTAGGTGTGCAGCGTTAGGTTAGCATATGATGTATTCTTGGAAATGAATGAAATCTTCCAGTGCTCTGCTTGTCTGAAATCAGACACAAAACAGAAGATGCACATCACCATCCTATAGAAACAAGCACAAGAATGCTAGAGAAACTCAGCAGGTCTGGTAGAATCTGTGCAGACGAAAATTGAATTCATGTTTCAAGTCCAGTATGACTCCTCTTCAGAGCTCTTTTGTTCTGAAGAAGTGTCAGACCAGATTTGAAACATTAACTGCTTTTTTAATCCACAAATGGTACCAGACCTGCTGAGTTTCTCCAGTATTCTCTGTGTTTATTTTAGACTTGCAACATCCGCAGTACTTTGATTTAATTTGAGAATCCTACAGAAGTCCTGACACATAGGCGTTTGTGGAAATTGACCACAAAGTTTAAATAATTGCCCTGCTCTCTGGGGCTCTCTGTGATTGTCACTGAATCTGAGCTATTCAGAGACTGGGGACTGATCTACATGACTTACCTTCATTGTTATCTAAGCAATGTTAATACGTCAACATGTGAGTATCATCACGAACGATTTTCCAAGACACCAGCTGAAGACCCTCCTAACCCCACAACCATCTGGCTAACCCTCCAACCGCACAACTGTCTACCTTATCAACCTGACTAACACCCAATACGACACAACGGCTCTCTGACCACCCGGCCAACTATCTGGTAACCACAACCATTTGACTAATTTCTTCTGAATGACCTGCTATCTACTTTACCACCCCATTGCCCCCAAGTTCAACAAGACCCAACTATCCACTCAGCCATCTTACTCACCTCAATCAATTAGAAGCCTCACCCAAGCACCAACCTACACATCCCATCTATTCACCCATTCACTCATTCACCCACTCAGCCATTCAATCACACACTCGTTCACCAATGTACTGAAAGGTTTTGGGGCCTTTATACGCTTACCTGAATACAGGAGCCGATGTGTAAACCATCTGCATTTTCAATGCTGATCCTCTTTGTCAGCCTCTTCATGGACTTCCATGTGAAAGTATTTTTTTTCTCTGGCTCCTGCTTTGGAGGTTTGGCTAGGAAAAACAAAGGTATCCAGGTCACGGGAATGTTTTCAGCTTTGAAGCTCACAGGGAGATTTTGTATCATTTCTGAAAATTGCAAAGATATTGAACCCATAAAGCTCAATGAAACTATAATTTCATTGCCTCCATTTTTTCATTCTGTGTCAGAAATTAGGATTCCTTATTTCTGAGCCAGATTGAACAAAAAATTCTCACTTTAATGCTTTCTGGCCAAATCTCTAAAGCTAAATTTCTAAGGCTAAACAAATTACAAACTGAAGCAGTCTGTTCCAGTCCAGCAATGTGGCTGAGTGGATTGATACTGAAATCAAACACTTTTTACAGCAGTAGCTGTGGTATTCCTTTATTTAATGATGCAAAAGCCACTTTGACAGTTGCTAAATGAAGGTAAGTGAGGGTGTAGGTGGGTGAGGAGATAAAGTGTCATGTGGGTGGGAGCCTAGGGTAGATCAGGGGATTGAGTCGGCAGGAGGGAGTTAGGTTTCATGTCAGGGTGAGGTTCAGGTGTCTGAGGCTTGTCCGTGGGCTTCAGGTCTTATGTTTAGGTATTGTGATTCAGGGGATTTGAGAATCAAGAAACAAATTGTTTTGTGTCTTGAATGGAAGGGACTGTGACAAGGTAACCATGATGGGACTTGGTTTGGGAGCAGATTGAGGGGGAGTGTCAGGGAGGGGTCAGATGTGAAAGGCGATTTAGTGTTGTCTGTTGAGGATTTGAGGTATCATGGTAGTCAGATGAGTAGTGTCCCAAGGTTCAGGCTAATAGTTACCCAGGTGTTAGAGCAGACTTCATTCTCTCTCTCTTCCCTGGGTAACTATCAAGCTAAGTTAGTCAGAACCCACTAAAATCTCTGACAGAACCAGATTTAGGATTTTTTCAAAAAGAACTGGACATTAGGCAATTCCACAAATTCCTGACATGCAACACCAGTCTACACTACTGCAACGAGATAATATATTGTCAACTTGTTAAAGTTCCTGTCTCAGCTTGGAAGATATTAGGTTCACATATGCTGGGCTGATGTTTAATTGAATTCCTGAGGAATTCTGCATTTTCAAAGGCATTATGTGTGAGGGAAATCCAGTTTTCCCACTTGGGTTAATGTGACATCTTCCATTGTGATATTCAAGGAGTGGCTGTACCAACATTTCCCTGTCAACCAACACGACCAAAAATAGAAGCATAATAAGAAAACCAAAATACTGATGAAAATGTAGAAAATAGGAAATATAAAAACATAAAGAAAAGAAGCAGGAGAAGGCCATTCAGCCCTTCATGCCTGTTCTGCCATTGCATGGCTGTCCATCCAATTCAGTGACCTGTTCCTGCTTTCTCCCCATGCCATTTGATCCCTTTAAACTGTAACTTTGGCATGCTCGAGATCTGAAATTAAAAAAACACATTTAACTATTTACATAGCTAGTACAGTCAATAGGAACTCTCAGGATTTTGATAATGGGGGATTTAATGATGGTGTTGTCGTTCAATGTCCTAGGTCAATGGTTAGATTCTCTCCTGTTGGAGGTGGTCATAGCCAGGCGAGAACATGATTTCAGTGCTTCCTTCCTCATGTAGTCGCTTAGGTTGTCCAAAGCCCATTGTGTTTCTCCATACATATCTGTCTAATAATGCCCTAATATCGCAGTGGGGGACATAGAAATAGCAGGCATTAAGAACTACCTCAGTAAGTACAGGGACTAAACCCATGTCCTCGGCATTATTAAGCACCATGCTCTAACTGTTTGAGCTATCCAGCTTGTTTGACTTCAATGTCAATGTTTGAAAAGTGCAAACAATGAATGGTGTTTTTTAAAATAACATATGCTAGCAAGAAAATTACAGGACCAAGTAAAAGTGAAATAGGAATCAATCAGTTTCAGAGCAATTTGTATCATTTATAAGATGAGAAATGTATTTTTATGTTCCATGATTTGATTTGGTTTATTATTGTCATATGTACCAAGATACAGTGAAAAGTGTTGTTTTGCATGCTATCCAGGCAAATCATATCTTACATAAGCATGTCAGGGTAATAGAACAGAATACAGAATATAATATTACAGCTACAGAGAAGGTGCAGAGAAAGATCAACTCTAATGTATGAGGGGTCTGGTCAAAGTCTGATAACAGCAGGGAAGAAGCTGTTCTTAAATATGTTGGTACGTGTTTTCAAACTTTTCTATCTTCTGCCCAACAGAACACGTTGGAAGGGAATATAACTGGGGCAGAAGGGGTCTTTGATGATGTTGGCTGATTTCCCAAGGCAATGGGAAGTGTAGACATATTCAATGCGAGGAAGGCTGGTTTGGGAGATGGACTGGGCTGCGTTCACATCTCTCTAGTGTCTTGTAGTCTTGGGCAGAGCAGTTGCTATATCAAGTTGTGGTGCATCCGGATAGGATTCTTTCTATGAAGCATCTATAAAACTGGGTGAAAGTCACTGTGGACATGATGAATTTCCTTAGCCTCCTGAGGAAATGTAGGGGATTGGTGTATTTTCTTGACTGTAACATCCACATCAATTTACCAGAATAGATTGTTAATAATATTTACTCCCAGGAACTTGAAGCTCTTGACTACCTCCACCTCAGCCCCATTGATATGGACAGGGCTGTATCCTCCAGTCTGCTTCCTGCAGTCCATGACCAGCTCCTTCATTTGAGGGAGAGATTGTTGCCTCTATACCATGCCACTAAGCTCTCTATCTCTCTTTCCTGTACTCTGTCTGAAATCCTACCCACTATGGTGATGTCACTAGCAAACTTGTAAACGGAGTTAGGGCAGAATGCTGGCCACACAGCTGTGAGGGAATAAGACGTACAGTAAGGGGCTGAGTATGCAGCCTTGCGGGGTACAGGTGTTCAGGATTATCATGGAGGTGGTGTTGTCGCCTATCCTTACGGATTGCGATCTGCGGGTTAGGAAATCAAGGATCGAGTTGCACAACAATGATCCCAGAACAGAGATCTCTGGAACACTGACTACTTCTTTCCCAGGCAAAACTTCACCTTTTAACTGGAGTTTTCTGATGAAGGGTCTAGGCCCGAAACGTCAGCCTTTCTGCTCCTATGATGCTGCTTGGCCTGCTGTGTTCATCCAGCCCTGCACCTTGTTGTCTCTCTTCACCTTTTAACTGTTGTTTTCAGTGACAAAGTGAATTTTCAACAGCTGCTTGAACCATTTGTCATTGATTCCATGCATCTAAGCTTTCAGTGCTTGTCTTGCATGAGGAGCTTTTTGAATGCCATCTGAAAATCCAAACAAATTACTTTTATTGGTTTACACTAGGTTTAATAATCTTTAACAGTATTTAAACAGGTTCAGAAAACACGATCTTGTGGAAACCAAACAGTCAGCTTCCAGTGATACTTCCTTAAACTAAAATAATGTTCTATTTGCATTGGGATTTCATGGGTTTTTTTCTATTGCCAACTCATCATAAATTATCTAATAGATGGGTGAAATATTTAGGCATTTCTGTGGAGACTTTCAAGCATGTTAGTGATGTGTACCATTTGACCACCTGAACAATGCACAATACCAGCAGTTGCAAAGCAAACATGTCAAATAGGTACGCAATTTAGGTAGTGGGTGATAATGTTCATGAGATAACGCTGCCAGACGTGAATTACTGAGCAGGAAAGAATGTTAACAACATTTGATTATGGGGTTTTATGGGCCAGATTTTCCACTGGTCAGACAGCCATTACACCAATGTAGATCCGAGGTGTAGAATCCCTATTGTGGCACACTCTGAATGAATTACATAGGAAATTGAACATTCTGCAGGACAATTCCCTTGCTCCTGGAACTGTGGGAAAGTCCTTATTTAAAGTAAAAAATAGTTAGTCAGGAAACATTAGACTATTAATTGTAATATCTAACTCCTGTGAACATATTAAACAGACCCTATACTTACCTCTCACCCCCATCCACACCTGCCCAAACCACTTACAGCAACCCCATACCCTGACTGACACACCTTGAGAGTTGACAAGACCCAGGGACTTGAATCTCCCTTCTCCCCGCCAGGACTTGACACCCCCTGGCATGCCATTACCTCAGCACCAATCCCTACCCACAGCCACGACCATTGGACCTGAGCTGGCCACCTCTGCCACTGGACTTGGACCCTCTTCCTTTCAGGACTGGATACCCCAAGAGGCCGAAAAACCCTTCAACTCTATCCCCACATCCCCACCATCATATCCCACCACTAAGCCCAAACCCTCTCCTACCATCAGATGCCCTATCCCAGCTACCAATTACCCACCCCCCGTGCCAGACCAGATCTGAAACCCCATCATCCACTCTCCCCTTCTCCACCAAACCCAGTGTCCAGCCTGACCTACCCTACATACTTTGTCACTTAACTTATCACCTTGCATCCTACCCACTGGTTGCTCTACCCTCTTCCCATGGCATTATACCCTCCTGGCATCCTACCCATCTGGAACTGACTCGATGGATCATTCAAACTAAAGTCCCATATCTCTATAGGACTTTTTGTTTTCAAGGATTCGAAATTCTGAGGTATGAGCCAGCATACAAGACGCAGGGAGAATTGAAATTTTGTTTATCAAATGCATCTGGAATGAAAAACCGATGTTGGTAAAAACGGGTGACATTGAAACTCCTGGCTTATTGTAACAATCCATCTGATTCACTAATAATATTTAGATCTACAACCCTTATCTAGTTTTGTTAATACATCTTTCCAAACCCATAGCATGGTTGACACATATCTGCCCTCTGACGTAGCCAGGTAAGCTATTAATTTGTACAAGGATGGACCAGTGATATTTACATTCCACAAATGAGTTCTTCATAAAAATCTCTGCACATTTTTCTTCCTTACCTTTTCAAGTAAGTATACAATTCCCCAGCAATTGGATGCTAATGGCCAGATCTCTGCTTTTTATTTATTTCTTCTGACAAGAGGCAGTAAAGAGCTGGCATTAACATTTAATGCTCATGGTTGCACTGCAGTGTCAGGACAAGACTGCCTTGCTATGAAAGAGACATTAAATCAATGGTCCTATCCTATCTTTCAGTGGCTCAGACGGATGTTAAAAGAAATCCTCCACATGCAATTCTCTCACCCTCATCCATTGAGGAAATTGTTGGTGTGGAATAATTGATTTTTAAAAAAATTATTGGTTCACAGGACATGGGTTAGGCCAGCATTATTTCCCACGCCTAATTGCCCGAGAGGTCAACCACATTGTGGGTCAGGAGTCATATCTAGGCCAGATCAGGTCTTGATGGCAGTTTCCTTCCCTAAAAGGCATGGTCTTTTTCAACAATGGTTTAGTGGTTACCAATAGGCTCTTAATTCCAGAATTTCTCTTTTTATTGTTTTTAAATTGAATTCAAATCCCACCATCAGACATGGCAGGATTTGAACCCGGGTTCCCCCAGATCACTGCCTGGGTCTTTGAGAA
Organism: Rhincodon typus; assembly: GCF_021869965.1. NCBI lineage: Eukaryota > Metazoa > Chordata > Chondrichthyes > Orectolobiformes > Rhincodontidae > Rhincodon > Rhincodon typus. Next base: position 39,268,790 of record NC_063354.1, on the reverse strand, counting down.
TGATAGCTTAGCAATAATACCCCTGTGTCATTACCTCCCCCTGTGTTAACTAAAATGACCACAAGTAAAATAGTACAGTGCATTCTGTAAAATATTCTGAATTATATGATATTGAATAAGTTCAAGTATTTTATAGATGTAACCACTTGCAGAGTGCAGTCTCAATAAATAAAAGACAACCAATTAACTGATTTTTATTAAATCCAGAAATGTATTTCATTTTGTCAGGACTTATCCTATTTTTCCACATTTTCAACATCATCCCTCATGGTGGATATCTCTGATAGACAGAGATTATACATCTATTGTTTTATTGATGATTCTTATTACACAACTACCCCAACCTACTAAGCATGCTCCATCACAGGAAAGCAATGGCCTGCATTCAATGGCATGGCTCATACTTGGAATTTAGTGCAGTGCGCTATGGGTATGAAGCTTTAATTCCATTGCCCTTAGCCGTGATGTGATGGACGTTAAATAAAATGAAAGTCAATACAAAAGTACAATGAAGATATAAAAGCACACAGCGATAAACAGAGCATTGCAGCTTCTGTATTAACAGTGAAGATTATAATATTAGGTAAGAAGTAATGAAGACAGGTTCTCAGAAGTCTTGCATAAAATCAATCAGCTCTGAGATGTCTGATTATATACACAAAATCTGCAGTAAATGTAGCCCCACGGCACAAGCAAGCCTTTGGATTGAAACGCTTTAATTTTGTTTCAAAATAGAATGACACAACTTGATAGGATACATTGTATTCATCATCATATGCTTCTGCATGTGCCATAGTCACATTTATAGCCTTTTCTGCCTATACAATGCGCAAAGAGAATTTGAGACCAGTCAAAGATTGGACCAAGTGCGTTTTTACTGAAAGACTAGGCAAAAAACAGTCACTTGTATCATCGATCAGGCCTTGTTAATTAAATACATCTGTTTTGTCCAACATCTCCCACTTAGTTTGCAGTAGCAGTCCTGTTCTGATTGCATGGGCCAGATTGTCTGAAATGGCTCCGTGAAGTCAAAAAATTATGGGCTCACAAATTATTGTTGGACTTGGACCAGAATTATCGACAGTTCTGGTGCTCAACTACCAACAAGTAACAAGATGACAAGGCACATGACCAAAGGATAAGAATTGAATGGAGCTTGGTGGAGGTTTTATTCAAGTTGGAAAGCTTACCAATGGTTTATGAGAGCATAAGCCATTGTTGAATCAAGCAGCAAAAGACTTTCAGAGGTTTATAATGGTTTTCCTATAAATCTATAATTTAGCATAAACACCAGCTCCCACCTTTCCCTTCTGGATCCTTTCTCTGTCCTGAATACAACTCCCCAGTGGGGCAGAACCCAGATTTTTCTTTTAACCATCCTCACTTCCAGCACAGATGAGACTTGAACCTGGACCTTCTGACCAACCAGTTAGGACACTATCAAAACTATACAAGACATCCAATGACTCAGCTGTGTTCTTTTTTAAATAAACCCAACGCTAAATTAACCAATCATCCCATTAATCCAATAAACACTGTCCAGCAGCATCAATGTGAGAACCAAGCTCATTTTTAGATAACCCAACACCGATCATTCAACTAATCAATTAAGCAAACTGATTCCAAGCTCTGGCCACCAAAGGGAGAGCAACAATAACAAAAATAAAAGAAGGAAGAGAGGGAAGGGACTAAATTAAAATGGAATTGAAGGGGAGATAATGAGCTCCAGCTCCCTCAACGTCTCTGAAAGCTCTGAGAATATTAGTGGACTCTGCGTGTTCCCTCTCAAAGGACACCCTGGTAAGAACCCAGCTCTTCTTTTATATTCAGTAGTGTTCTCATACACAATTGAATGTTTCATCACCAGATCACCCATGGGACCTTTCAGCCATTATTGACCACCATTAAATTGTCCATGTTTCCAATTAATGGCATTATTTATAAACCACCAAAGGTGAGGGAGGGAGGAGAAGAACTGAACTCTTTTTATTTCCCCTTCATTACTTGTGCAGAGGTGTTATTATACACCAGTGGGCCCCCCGTTTCAAAGACAGGGACACTATCACAGCACTACGAGGGCCCAACTCATTTTATTCATCCAGAAATGCTCTTACAAATGGCTGAATTTTTTTGTTCCCATTACCAAACCATTCATGTTTTTTCCCTTCGTCTGTTAGCCAATGCCATGTAAATCATTCACATTTTCCAATTGAGTTATCATAGAATCCCTACAGTGTGGAAACAGGCCCTTCGGCCCAACAAGTCCATACTGACCCATCCCCCTATAACCCACCTAATCTCCACATCCCTGAACACCACGGGCAATTTTTTTTTTAACATGGCCAATCCACCTAACCTGCACATCTTTGGACTGTGGGAGGAAACCAGAGCACCCGGAGGAAACCCATGCAGTCACGGGGAGAATGTGCAAACTCCACACAGACATTCTGTGTCTGTGTAAAGCCCAGCAGGGCCAGAAGCCAGCTCTTTTTTTGTCCATTTTCTAATCAATCTGTTCAGAGAGATGTCCTGATACACCTCTGGCCCAGGTGGAACTTGAACCTGGGTCTTCTGGTGTAAAGGTAAGGACATTACCACTGCACCACAAGGGTGCAAAACAGAACTCAACTCTTTTCTCTTCTATGCCCAGAAGTGTTATGACAGACAACTGGATGGCTTTCCCATCATCATATCACCATGAGGTTGTTTTTTATTTTTAACTATTAATCATCACCAGTAAATCACCTGTGTAGCCAATTAGAAATATACATTAAATCCCATGATGGACAATGCAAACTTTCAAAGCGAGGGAGGGGATAGGAGGATTGGGAAGGGACTAAATCGAAATGGAGTTGGAGGGGGAAATAAATCCCGCACAGTGCCCATCTCTCTCTAAAGGCGTTGAGTATATTGATTGACACCGTACACTCTCTCTCGAAAGACACCTGGGCACCAATATAACTGCGGAGCATGGCAGACAATCAGCAATATGATCCCTCCACAGCTCGCTGCCTGGACCTGTTTAGAGTCTGATTGGCCGACCTAGAACTGAACTCTTAAGTACGAAACCCAGTGAGGGGTCACCAACACTCAAACAAATCTAGACCTGCACAGGTTGACCCTTAAAAGTGCGAGACCCTAACACTGACAGTGGTGATATGCACAGGAAATGTCCCCTGAACATTGGGAGAAAGTGGGTATGCAGAGATTTTCATGAAAACTAAAATGTTCGAGAGCAGTCAAATAAATGAAAACCTCTTGATTGGGAACATCTTGTACATGAAGATATTAATGTAAAAATTGCTGGACAGCTAAAAGGTGTGATTTTATCAATAATTATTACAATTTATCATAGGCCTTAATCTGTGTGCAGATCGATTCAAAATCAATGTCCAGCTGCTGTGTGATTCTTGCGACGAGCAATAATGCATTACAAGTTCAATGACTGCGGAAATCTCACAGATCTTGTTAATGAAATTTCATAAACTATTTGATGAAATATCAGCCTTTTCTCTCAAGAATGAAAGCTTTAATTTAAGAAAATATATTAAAAATTGATTCCATTTTTAATGTCTCCTTCAATTCACACCAAAGGGGACAAACATTAACAACCAGTCTGAACTATTTGGAGCATGAAGCTCTTACAATCTCTCTTTGTTGTGCAACTTTAGTGAGGTGCAAACTGGCTACAATATAAGTCATATAACTTCACTTCACTTTATTTTATTAAATTCTATACAGAAATTCATTTCACAGATATTACTTATTCATTAAAATTTACATATTTCCAAAAGGGATTCAATAAGATATCGTTCTTTAATGAAGATAATAAAATAAGAACTCATGGTGCTGTGGGTAGAATATTCACATGAATAGAGGATTGGCTAACCAATAGAAAATACAGGAGGGCAATTTCAGGATGGCAATCTGTAATAACTAATGGAGTGCCACAGGGATCAGGCCACAATTATTTACAAATGTATTAATGATTTTGATGACTGAAGTGAGCGTGATATTGTCAAGTTTGCAAAAATAGGCAGGAAGGCAATTGTGAGGATGATACAAAGAGTCTACAGAGGATACACAGGGACTAAACGAGTGGGCAAAAGCTTGGCAATTGGAATATAACGTGGGCAGATGTGAGTTTTTTCTTGCTCTGGCAAGAAGAATAGAGGAGCTGAATATTGGAGTAAGGCTGCAGAAAGCTGCATTAAGGATGGATTTGAAAGATCCCATGCATGAATAACAAAAAGCTAACATGCGGTTCAGCGGGAAAAGCAAATGAAATGTAGACCTTCATTTCAAAGGGAGTGAAGTATAAAAATAGTTAAGCATTGCTAAAACAATATATGGTAATAATTAGATCACTCCTAAAATGCTGTGCAACAGTTTTGGGCCTGTTATCTAAGGAAAGGTATATTGAAATTGGAGGAGATGACAAAGAATTTCTCCTTTAAAAGGGTAGTGAATTTGTGGGATTATTCTCTGCAGAGGACTCTTGAGGTTGGACCATTAAGTATATTTAAATTTATACAAACAACTTTCTATTCAGTGAGTAAATTCTTCAGAACTCAGGAGGAGATTACCAGTGGGTGCAGCGGGAGACAGATCCCCGTGAGGTCTTCTGAATTCTAAAGAAGGGTCCCGACCTGAAACGTTGACTTTCCTGTTCCTCTGATGCTGCCTGACCTGCTGTGTTCCTCCAGCACCATGCTATGTTGTCTCTTGTAATTAGGTTACTCATTCAGTTAATCCCACTCTGAGGACATATCTTTGTTCACATTCTTATGGAGTGGCTCACAAGTGAGTTCAGGAGATTATTTGTCTTAGAACATAGAATAATACAGCACAGGAACAGGACCTTCAGCCAAACATGTCTGCTCCCACTATGATTCCATTCTAAACTAACCGCATCCACCTGCATGTGGTCTATATCCCTTGATTCTCTGACTGCTCATGTGTCTGTCTAAATGTCTCTTAAACTTAAGCTACCTAGTAGCTATCCACCCTGGGAAAACACTCTGACTATCTGACCTGTCCATACCTCTCATAATTTTGTATTCTTCTATTCTGTCACCCCTCAGTCTCCAATGCCCTAGCAAAAACTATCCAAGTTTGTTCAACCTCTCCTTATAGCTAATATACTCCAATGCAGGCAACATCCTGGTAAACCTGTTTTGCACCCTCTCCAAAGTCTCCACATCTTTCCTGTAGTGTGCCAACCAGAACTGCATGCAATACTGCATTGAGAAATATGGTATTGAGGTAGGTAATCAGCCATCAGCTAGAATGGTACAGCAAGCTTGAAGGACTGGATTGCCTTCTCCTGCTCTTATGTTCTTATATTCCTAACGCATTAAAGCTCTTTGAAGAAGTAACATGCACAATGGATAAAGGGAAATTGGTGTTTGTACTATACTTAGATTTCCAGAAGGCACCAGTGGGTGATATATCAAAGGTTATTATGAAAAATAAGATCTCATCATGTGATCCAAATATATTGACAAGAATAGACAATTGTCTGGGGAAACAGACAGTAGACATTAATATGTCATTTTCTGATTGACTCGATGCAATAAGTGATGCAAGGATCAGTGTTGGTGCCTTAACCTTTTTCAATTTATTCAAATGACTTGGATGAAGGGATCGAAGGTATGGTTGCTAAATTTGCCGATAATGTAAAGGTAGTTAAGACACTTGTGAAGATGACATAAAGAGGGCATACAGGGATATAGATAGGTAAACTGGTCAGTGGATAAACATCTGGCAAATGGATTATAACGTGGAAAAATGTGATTTTCCTCATTTTGGTGGGAAGAATAAAAAAGAGGCATGTTATCCAAATGATGGGTGATTACAGAACTGTGAGTTGTAGAAGGTTCTGGGTGTTCTTGTGTGAACCTCAGGAATTTAGGATACAGGACTAGCAATTAATCAGGGAAGCTAATAGAATGCGTTCTATATTGAGAGAGTAGCTGAATACAAATGGAGGGAGGTTGCACTTCAGTTGTATGGGGCGTTGATGAGACCACATCTGGAATAATGTGTACAGTATTGGTCTCCTTATTTAGGGAAATGTGTGAATGCAATGGAAGCAGTTGAGAGAGGTTTGACTATTCCTTATTTTGCATTCTGAATGCTTTAATGAAACATTCTATAGTAGTTGGGTCCCCTATTTAAAAAATAATATAATTGCATGGGATGTAACTCAAAGAACGTTCATTTGGCTCATCCCTGGAATGAAAGGCATCTTATGAGGAATAGTTGTAGAAAATTGGGACATAGCCCATTGGAGTTTAAAGAATAAGAGGTGATTGTCTCAAATTAAATAAGATCCTGAAGAGATAGTTAAACAAAGAACTGTGGATGATGAAACAAATTGGAAATTGCTGGAGAAACGCAGCAGGTCTGGCATCATCTGCGGAGAGAGAAACAGAGTTAATGTTCCAAGTCCAATCAACCTTCTTTGAAACGTGAACTCTGCCTTTCCTCCACTGATCCTGCCAGATCTGCTGAGTTTCTCTAACAGTTTCTACTTAAGATCCTGAGGTCACTTGACAGTATGGATTCTGAAAGGTTGCTTCCCTTGTGGAGGAACTAAAGCTAGAGGTTGCAGTTTAAGAATAGGAGGTCCTGTTGAGATGGAGATAAGTTGAATTTATTTCAACAGGGGTCCTTAGTCTGTGGAATTTCCTTTCTGAGAAAGCAGTAGAGGTAAGGTTATTTTATGTATACAAGCTGGGTTAAGTTGATTTTTGCGACATAGGTAAGTCAATTGATATGAGGGGAGCTGACAGGAACATATTAGTATTAGAAATAAGAGCCAGAGTTGGTCATTTTGCCCCTCAAACGTGCCTCACTATTTTTAAAAAATCATCCTACCCCTTAATTCTCAGATATTTCTAAAACCTATCTACCTACTCTTTAAATCTTTCGGTGATCTAGCCTCTATAATTTCCTGGAACAGAGAATTCCACACATTCAGTACACGCTGGCAAAAGCAATTCCTTTCAGTTTTAAATGAGCATTCCCTTTATTATGGCCCTGAGTTTGAGATATCCCCCACTGATGAAAACATCTTCTCAACGCTCACCATGTCAAGCCTCTCCAGACTCGTATAATTTTAAATAAGATCACCTTTCATTCGTCGAAGCTCAAATGAATAAAGTCCAACCTATTTAGCCATTCTGAGTGAGTCAACTCTTCCATCCCAGCAATCAGCGGAGTGAATTTAATTTGAACTGCCTCCAATGCTAGTAGGTCCTTTCTTAAATGCAGGGACCAAAACTCTTCACAGTATCCTAGGTGAAGCCTCATCAACACCCTGTAGAGTTGCCACACAACAGACTTGTGAGGAAAGTTGTAGGTTATGGTATAAAAGAGACAGTAGCAACGAGGATACAAAATTGGCTTGGCAATAGGAAACAGAGTAATGGTCAATGGATATTTTTCAGGTTGGAGGGAGGATTGTAGTTTAGTTCCCCAGGGGTTGATATTAGTGCCCTTGCTTTTCCAGATTATACGTTAATGATCTGGATTTTGTACTGCAGGGGACATTTTCAAAGTTTGCAGATGACATGAAACTTGAAAGAATTATAAACTCTTGCAAGGACAGTCTGGAACTCCAAAAAGACATTGACAAGTTGGTGGTGTTGATAGGTGGGCAGATGAGGTTCAATGCAAGGAAGTGATGCACTTTGGTTGGAAGAACATTGAAGACAATACAAAATCGGGGATACAATTCTAAAGGGGCGCATATTCAGAAGGACCTGGGTATATTTATGCACAGATCATTGATGATGGTAGGACAAGTGGAGCAAGCTGGTAGAGAATACTATGTCCCTAACTTTATTAATTGGGGCATAGAGTACACGAGCAAGGAGGTGATATTGAACTTGTACAAGATACTTGTAGACCTTAGCTAGAGTACTGTTTGCAGTTGTGGGCGTCACTTTATAGGAAAGATGTGAATATAATTGACAAAAATCAATTCAGGTAACAGGAATTTCAGTTGTGAGGATAGATTGAAGAAGTTAGGACTGTTCTATTTTGAGAGAAGAAGGCCGAGAGGAGATCTGACACAGGTTTTCAAAATAATGAATGGGCTAGATACAGCAGATGAGGAGAAGCTGCCCCTACTTATAAAGAGAACAAGAATGAGAGGGTATGGACTTAGTGATATACAAAAGAAGCAAGCGTGGCGTGAAAAAAAGCCTTTTCACTCAGTAACTAGTTAGGAAATGGAATGCACTGCAAGGAAATGTGGCAGAGGCAGGTTCAATTAAGGCATTAGATGATTATTTGTGTAGAAGTAGTCTACAAGGGTATCAGAGAAAAGCAGGAAATTGGTACTAGGGCATAATGTTCATTTGAAAAGCCAGTGCAGGCATGATGGATCAATTAGTTTTCTTCTGCAATAAAGGCCAACATTTAATTTTTTCTCAAGCTTGTTGCACCTGCATACTAACTTTGTTTTTCAGGCATAAGAACACCCAAATCCCTCTGCCTGAAATTTTTTGGAGTCTCTCTCTCAATTTAAGTAATATTCTTCCCTTTGATTTCTCCTACCAAATTGTGTGACCTCACACTTTCCTACATTAAACTCACTTGCCAAAGTTTTGCCCACTAACTCTATTTTTCTCTATACCATTGCAGATTTCTTTTGTATCGTTAGCAAGTTTGGATATATTATACACTTTCCACTCTGCTGAGTCATTAACATATTTAGTCAGTAATTGAGGCCCTGAGACTCCTCCTCGTGACACTCCATTGTTATATCTTTCCAACTTGAAAAAGGCCCATTAATCCCAACTCTCTATCTTCTATGTTTTAACCAATCTTCAATCCAAGTGGAGAAAGGAAAGTAGAGTAGATTTCAATCATCATCTTATTGAATTGAAAGTGTGCTCAAAGGGCTAGACTGCCTACCTTTGCTCCTCAGCCCTGTCCTATGATATTTCAAATAGAAAGTTAATTTTTTGTTCTAAACTTTTAGATTACTCCCTGCATGAATATGGGAGCACATGCAGTCTTACAGCATTTCCAATTTGGCCGCGTTATGAAGGATTTCCTTCTTACCGTCCAATCATTTTGGTCCTGGCATCACATTCCCGACAGTCCTATTCTATTCAATCACAAACACAAGACTCTGTGAGCCATGATGGCATCGAATCCACAACAACTCACTTCTCTGATCCTTGTGAACAATCTGGTGTTTCCTGTTTTTGGTAGCTGGATCTGTTCTGAAGCTGCCCATCAGAGAGAACCTTGTTTGTTTCAACTTCGCATGAACTCTCTGTATGGAGATTTTGCAGTGGCACACAACAGCCACTGACTGGTCGAACCCTACTGCAATTAGCTTCCTCATTTACCTTTTGCTTCTTCTCTGTTCACCTCTCAGAAAAAACAGGTTGTATGGGCATTTCTTGGAACTGAACGATGTCAGGCTCTCAGAACCGTGAAATCTCATTATGAACACTCC
>NC_063354.1:39111525-39258909 GCF_021869965.1 Rhincodon typus | reverse complement strand
GGATGAACACAGCAGGCCAAGCAGCATCAGAGATGCAGGAAAGCTGATGTTTCGGGCCTAGACCCTTCTTCAGAAATAGGGTCTAGACCAGAAACATCAGCCTTCCTGCTCCTCTGATGCTGCTTGGCCTGCTGTGTTCATCCAGCTCTACACCTTGTTATCTCACATTCTCCAGCATCTGCAGTTCCTACCCACTCCACAATCCACTTGGGTCGTCAGGAATATTGCACAAAAAGAGATATGTACTTCCCACATACATGACTGTGACACACAATGTCCTGGAAACAATTTGGTCGTCTGGTTATAACACTGTTAAGAAATTACGGTTAATGCAACATAAGAGCATAAAAGTAAGACAAAGACATCCACAACAGTCCTTGATGTTATTTGTTAATTCCTTCCATGATTGCTTACTGAATCGAGTACACAAACATTTCAAGCAAGTCCAAGTAAGATAGTGTTCACTTTTACTGAGTGGCAATAATTACCTTAACAATACTTCACATAATGACTCTGCTTCAACAGAACATTTTTCTTGTATCTCTTTTTGTGATTTGAAATTTTGATGTTGCCAGCTTCCAATTCTCTTTGCCTAATGAGAACAGGTTTAAGTCCCTTAATGTGCATTTATACTGCAGCCATTTCCTGCCAAGCACAACAAATTGTTCCCATTTCCTAGCTGCCTCCTTACTGAAACTACAATAGTTTGGCCTGGGGAGCTGTTTCCATGTCTGAATGTAGGTGTGATTAGCGCTTTCTGTCATCCATAAAATATGTAAATGTTTGGAAATTTGGAAGTGTGCTTTTAAAGGCCCAAGAAACATGATAAACACTTTTGTAAACCAAATTCACACCGCATTAGATTGGACATCTCCCTGCCGCATTACCTCTGCCAAGAACAAAGATTTGAAAGATCAAGCAAACACTGGCTTTCTTCCAGTTCTCACATGACTCTCACACAGCATCCTGACTCGAATATGGTTTCATTCATGGTTTCTGAATTATTATGTGCCATTACCATAGGAACTGCATGGTTCAAGGATGTGGCCCTATCTCCATGTTAATAAGGCAAATAGACATAAGCAATACTTGTGGCCTTGCAAGCTCTTTTGCAAAGTCTCGTGCATTGTCAAATTTAAATAAACTACCTTCTTTGAGGAGATTTGGCTGCAAAGCCAAGTTAGTCGCATTCCAAATTGAAAAGGCAAGTTCAATGTCAGCTCAAATCAAAAGGATTCACTAATATTAAATTTGAAGCACAAAAGTGACTCAATTTCTTCATAATGCTACAGGGACACAGGAACAGAAGGAGGCCATTCTGCTCCATTTAGATTACTCTTCCATTCAAATAGATCATAGCTGATCATCCACCTCAATGTCACTTTCTTGCACTATTTCCATAGAATATCTACAGTGGAAAGCAGGCTATTCAGCCCATCGAGTCCACACTGATCTTTTGGAGAGCATCCCACCCAGACTCACCCACTAACCCTATCCCTGTAACCCTGCATTCCCATGGCTATTCCACCTAATCTGCACACACATGGCCAATCCACCCTAACCTGCACATCTTTGGACTGTGGGAGGAAACCGGAGCACCCGGAGGAAACCCACGCAGACACGGGGAGAATATGCAATATCTGGAATTGAACTTAGGTCCCTGGTGCCATGAGGCAGCAGTGCTAACCACTGAGACACCATATCGCCCATATTCCTTCATGTCATTAGACTCCAGAAATTGAATGATTTTTGCTGTGAACATGAGCCTGTGGTATTCTCTGCCACAGAAAGTGACTGAGGACAAAACATTGAATGTTTTCAAGCTGGAGATAGATATAGGTTATAGGGCCAAAGGGATCAAAGTGTTTGGGGAGGGAACAGGAACAGAGTACAAAGATGGAGGATCAGCCATGGTCATATTGCATGGTGGGGCATGAAATATCTCCACAGAGGCCAGTATCCCATCACTAAATCACCCTTTATTTACACATGGAGAGTCCTTGACACTGATCCAGCTCCCTCAGAGCCAGCTCTCACAGTGAACAGGATGTCTGACAGTCCTGTTCTTATCTTTCAGCCAGGGCTCCCTCATTGGACCACATTAAGAGCCCCAATCAGGGAACTTGTATTCTACGAGGTCCACCTGGCTGACTATCAGTACAGAGTGGACTTGAAGGGCCGAATGGCCTACTGCTGTCCCTATTTTCTATGTTTCTGTAACATCAAATTGATACTGAAGAAATTGAAGAGATAAGCTCCATCTCTGCAAGTTCCGGTGAAACAAATCAAAAACAAAGGAGGAGAAGGTGAGGAGGTAACCATTATCTTTGTTGTCAGAGTAGGAGTGAAAGGAAAACAGCAAAGAGAAAAGAAGAGATAACACAATGTGGAGCTGGAGGAACACAGCAGGCCAGACAGCATCGGAAGAGCAGGAATATTGGCGTTCTGGGTCGGGACCCTTCAGTTCTTATTATCTCTCAAAGCGAAAAGAAGGCACATTTTTAGAAACATGCAAACTCTTTTTAAACAGTATCCTTCTCATTATCATGGGTCATTCATCTTGTCTGGTTGCAAACTAATTAAATTTAAGCAATTTTATTCTGTTAGATTCGAAACCTTTGTTCCTTTCAAAAAACATATTTTATAGTGTGCTTTGATCTTTTTTTTCTACCAGCTGCCTTGGAGAGTTCATCAATTTCTCCTTCAATGATAATTCTGTTTCTGCCTGGCATTGTATGTATCTGAATCTCACTCTAGGTTGCCAGCAGCCAATTATAACTCTAATGTTTAACAAGCTGTGTTTCTATCCTATACACTGTTTAATGTTGCACATTTCAGTTCAAGGTTCCTCAGTTTCCTTTCCACATCTTTGGCCAACATCCATAATTCAAAGATTATATTTCATACATTATTTTGATGGCACATCATCCCCATTTCAATATCAAATGACACTCAACAGGAGAGGGTTTCTTCAATTGCCCTCCCCACACCATTGGAATTTCCAAAAATATTTGCTAGGGAGAAAAAATGACTATGAACTGCTGCAGTTACTTTAGCTCGTCTTATCTCTTTGGGGACTGCTTCATGGATTTATGCAAATCTGGGTGTAAGCTCGACATCTGAGTTTTCTGACTGTCCCCTTCATTTGAATGTACGATTGGGAAAGTAAAGAGGCAACTTGGCAAGAGCTGAAACCGCTCTTTCTGTTTTGAATGCATCTTTATGGCACTCAGCAAGAGTATGCAAGGCTGGCAAAGCCGTGGAAATTCCAAATTACCAATAAGGTCAAACTCAAAACGTAAGAAATCATTTTTTCCTCTCCACTCCCATTTCATCCTTTCTCTACCGGTGACCTGCGTGCATCCCAGATATGACAAACTGGAAAAGCAACCCTGCTTGCTTGTTACAAGTGTAAGCTCTCCCCCCGTAAAACAACTTCCAATTCCACGCCGAAACTGTTATTATTCAAGCATGCGAATTGGCAAGCGAGCATTGTTTGACTGTTGGTAACATCACTGTTTTTGTTCAAATTCAGAATTCGCCACTTTTACTGACCCTTCGGGTTTTTGATCGGGAAGGCAATCTAGGTTATGAGGAAAAGGCAGGGAAGTCAGGTTGCGGATCATCAGATCAGCCATGATCTTATTGTATGGCAGAGAGGACTCAATGGGCTGGATGGCATACTTCTGCTCTTATGTCTTATGGCTAATGTGGCCTTATGGTGCTAAGATTGGATGATTCTTCACCTTTTTCAATTTCTCTGCTTCTGCCCTGAAAACATTGAGTCAGGTTAGGGCTAGAGTTAGGGTCAGGGTCAGGGTTAGGGCTAGAGTTAGGTTCAGGGTCAGGGTTAGGGTTAGGGTTAGGGTCAGGTTCAGGGTTAGTGTTAGGGTTAAGTGTTAGTGTTAGGTTCAGGGTCAGGGTTAGGGTTAGGGTCAGTGTCAGGGTTAGTGTTAGGTTTAGGGTCAGGGTCAGGGTTAGTGTTAGGGTTAAATTTTAGAGTTAGGTTCAGGGTCAGGGTCAGGGTTAGTGTTAGGGTTAAGTGTTAGAGTTAGGTTCAGGGTCAGGGTCAGGGTCAGGATTAGGGTCAGAGTTAGGGTTAGGATAAAACCGTACTTGTTCAGGCTGTATCGCCATACTGTAATGACAAGCATTTATTTTCTGCACAAAATAACTGCTTCTGTGCCTGGATCATTGTTTTAGACTTTTGATTTTTTTTCCATTTCTGTCATTTTAATGCCATTGTATCTCCAAATCTTAAGCAAAGTAACTTGAAAATTGGTCATTTTGTTTGATTATTTTAAATTTGGTAATTTGCTATTCTGTCTGGACCTGGTATTGCTATGTGCTTCTTTTCCTGTTAGATTATCAGTGATAACATTCTTGTCTCTGAGTCAGAAGGTTGTGGGAGGTGTCATCTACCAGACAGAATGTTAAACTGGGATTCCATCTGTCCTTAGTTTCATGCAAAAGATCCTATTGCACCTTTTCAAAGAAGAGTGGGGTTTTGGGGAGAGATGTTTACCCTCACTGCCCTTGCCAATACTTATCAGACAATTAGAATTATAGACTCTCGACAGTGTGGAAGCAGGCCATTCAGCCCTTCGAATCCACACTGCCATTCTATAGAGCATCCCGCCCAGGCATACCCCCCTACCCCATTCCTGAAACCCTGCATTCCCCATGGCAAATCCACCTGGCCTGCATATCCCTGAACACTATTGGCAATTTAGCATGGCCAGTCCACCTAACCTGCACATATTTGGACTGAGGGGGGAAACCAGGGCACCCAGAGGAAATCAACGCAGACACAGGGCAAAAGTGCAAACTCCGCACGGACTGATGCCAGAGGGTGGAATCAAATCAAAGTCTTGTTGTGAGGCAGCAATGTTAACCCCTTTACCAGCGTGAAAACAAAGCAGCCAGTCATTATTTCACTATACTGTCCCTCAACAACTTGTCTTTTAACTCCTCTCATTTTCTTCAGGTCAGAGGGGAGACCAGGGTTACCTGCATGGGCCCCAGTTATGCCTGTGTCTTTGTGGGGTATGTGGAACATTCCTTGTTCCAGTCCTATTCAGGCCCTCACCCACAACGCCTTCTCTGATATAGCAATGATATCATTCCCCCTTCTCGTTCAGAATCGGAAAGGTTCATTGACTTCACTTCCAATTTCCACCCTCTCCCCCACTTTCACTTGGTCTACCTTTGGATCCCCCCTTCCCTTCTTTGGCATCTTTGTTTCAATTTCTGGCGATAGACTGGCCACTAATATCCACTACAAACCCACTGATTTCCACAGTTATCTGGACTATACATCCTTGCATCCTGCTTCCTGTGATGACTCCATCCCATTATCTCAGTTCCTCCGTCTCCGTCGCATATGTTCAGATGAGACCAATGTCGACAAAGGAGCCTCTGAAATGTCCACCTTCTTCCTCAACCGAGGATTCCTCAGCTCCGTTCTCGACAGGGCCCTCAAACAGGTCCGACCCATCTCCCACTCTTCCCTCCCACAACAGCGATAGGGTTCCCCTTATCCTCACCTACCATCCCATCAGCATCCACATCCAGAAGATCATCAGACACCATTTCAGCCACCTCCAGCGAGTTGCCATCACCAGACACATATTCCCTTTCCCACTCTTGTCTGCCTTCCACAGGGAACATTCCCTCCACGACACCCTTGTCCACACTTCCTTCACCCCCAATACCCCGCCACAGCCCCACGGCACCTTCCCCAGTTACCGGCAAAGGTGCAACACCTGCCCATTTACCTTCTCCCTCCCCACTATCCAAGAGCCCGAACATACCTTCCAGGTGAAACAACACTTCATCTGCACTTCCCAGAATCTGGTCTACTGCATTTGCTGCTCACATTGTGGTCTCCTCTACATTGGGGAAACGAAGCATGGGCTGGGTGACATCTTCGCAGAACATCTACGTTCTGCTCGCAAAAAAGACCCCGAACTACCTGTTGCCTGCCATGTTAACCCACCACCCTGCTCCCTGGCCAACTTCTCTGTCTCCCACTTGCCTCAGTGTTCCAGCGAAGCCCAATGCAAGCTGGAGGAACAACACTTCATTTTCCGCTTCGGGACCCTACAGCCCTCCGGACTCAATATCGAGTTCAATAATTTTAGGGCCTAAACTCTCCCATTTCCCAGCACCCTACACCACATACCAGGCCTTGTTATCACATAGCCTGCCATTACACACCCCCTGTTGTTAGTCACTAACAGTCCTCATTAACAGCTATTCACCCTCCCAGCCTGATCGTTATTAACTCCTTTGTCTATCCAACTGCTCTTCTCTCTCTTTGGGCTCTATCCTAACATTCACTCCCTATCCCCTCCCCCTCCCTATTTTCTGCGTATGAACTGATGTTTTCGCAGTTACCATCAGTTCTGAGGAAGGGTCACCGGACCTGAAATGTTAAGTCTGATTTTTTTCTTCACAGATGCTGCCAGACCTGCTGAGCTTTTCCAGCAACTTCTATTTTTGTTCTTGTGTTATTTCATTATAGCTTGCATGGGGCCTTGGCTGTGTGCAGATTGGCTGGTGCGCTTCCTACATTACAGTAACTATATTTCATAATGCTTGTCATTGACCCAACAGCACTTTGTGACATCCTAAGATGCTAAAGACTGATATAAATGCAAATTCTTTCTTTCTACAAATTTATTATCTCCCTGGACATAACATTTTGACTGTCTTTCAAAATTTATGTGACTATTACACATGTGGTGTTGATTCTTGCATCCATCTGCAATTTTATTTCCTTCTATTTCTATTTCTCCGAAGTGTCATGTCCAATCTCTCCATTAAAGAAGGTCATCATGCGAATAGGAGGATTCCTATTGCCAATGTATCATTCCTGTTCAAATTAATTGGATTATCCTGTCTTCTTGGCTTGGTCTTCCTGTTAGTTTTTGGCCTGTCCTTTCTCATAATATGCCTTTGCTTATTCCTTCTCCCTCTGTAATATATCACAGTCCTGGAACTTTTTACTGAATCATTCAATCATTACGTTCTCCTGCAGATGGGATCCCTACAATGGAACCCATTGACCAGCATCTGTGGATAGCCAACGATGGGCCTAATGAGATGATTATCTTCTGGGGTGGAATTGCGTCATAGCCCTTATTTGGCATTGTATCTTGCTTTGAAAGGATCCTGAAAATTTTGGCTTCACAATGGGAAGTCCATGTTGTGGACGAGTATTTTGTTCATATTTCGACATTGAATTGCAGTGCTCAGGGCTCCTCAGTAAAGGAGCAATGCCATCACCATCACTTTGCAAGACTAAGTATCTGCCTTTGTTGCTCCTTGCTGCAATGACAGCTGCTCCTTTCCTCCTGAAGGCACTTCCTTAGATCCATTTGAGACCCTTTAGGGGCTGCCACTGGGTGGCTAGTGGCCTAACCCCTAAGCCCTGCTGAATAGACATACCGATTCTGGAAGCTGGCTGCCATCCGTACGAGGCTGGGGTTTCCATACAGGACATACCCACATTCAGGCATTGAATTAGAAACAGGGGTAGGTCATTAGGCCCTTTGAGCCTGTTCCACCATTCCGAGAGATCAGAGCTGATCTGAGTATTCTCTCAAATGCACATTCCCATAGTTCAGTGTTATCAAAAGATTTCATGTAAAGTTCATGTCAACATTCCTGGCCCAGGAAATCGTCCTGACTGTAGGATTACAATTGAGCCCGGTTTTCAATGTTCCAAACCTTTGGATTACTAGTCCAGTAACACAACTATATATGCTACAATGCTCCTACAATCTCAACATGTACTGTTCTCATAATTCCTGGTCCTGTCTCCTTATAATTGAAACATGAGTTATGAAGAGCTGAAGGGATATAACATGGTTTATGAAATTCTGTTAATCGGTCTATAAGAAACACAGTATTTTTTTAAAAATCTCGTCTGCTGTTTTGCTTCAGATTTTATGTTATCATCCATGTAATGAAATAAAGTTTTTGTTTTGGGCAACAACAGCAGAATTGAAGAGTTGGTGCTCTCGTGGTAGCGTGATTGGATTGGAAATCCAAAGGCCCAGGTTAAAATTTTGGCAACATGGGTCTGAATCCCACCATGGCAGAAGATGAAATCTGAATACAATTTTTTTAAAAGGACTTCAATAAAAAGCTAATCTAACTGTGATCACATAACTGCTAGACATTGTCAGCAAATTAGCCATCCAGTTCACTAATGCCCTTTAAGGAAGGAAATCTGCCATCCTTATCTGGTCTGTCCTACATGTAATCCTACACCCATATGATCCTGTACAGATGCCAACTGCTTTAGTGACTATGTATGCAGACAAGGATATTTTTATAAGTAAAGTATATATTTGAAATTACAAAATAGCTTGCTACTTGCTCCTCCAGCTAGACAGCTGGCAACAATGTCTCAGGGCACCGTCCATGGATAGACGCTGAGTGCACTCCATGTCCATAGACTGGTGTCTCATCACATCAGCATGGCACATTTATGATCCACTTACAGTAGACGTCTGCACTTTAATGTTGCACTTTGGGGCACACTGGCACCTCTCATTCTTATTGCGGCTACAAGGACACCTTGTAGGTGGTGGGACAGCACCTGTGCACCAGTGCATCAGTGCATAAATAAAAGAGTTCACTAACACTCCTGCGAGTCAGACAAAAGTCACTCTTGAATAAAGTACAGGAGGAGATGCAGCAGACTCAGAGGAGAGACAGTCCAGCTCAGTCAGCAGCTTTGAGAATGCAGTACAGACATGCAGCAGCCGAACTTCATGTTGGTTAGAATCAGTGGAGCTGTAACAATACTGACATGAGTTCATGGATGCACAATCCAAAGCAGCAGTTCAAACCAACCCTCCCTCCTACTGTTTATCCGATATAATAAACATGTATTCACCTGGCAGAGGCAGAGGAAGAGAGAAAAAAAAAACTCTAAGGCACATTTTGGGAAAAGTTTCTTGAAATGTCTTTTATGCCCCTAATAGAATCCCTACAGTGGGGAAGCAGGCCATTCAGCCCATCGAGTCTGCACAGCCTGTCCAAAGAGCATCCCACCCAGATTCCACTGCCCTAACCTATAACCCTGCATTCCCATTGTTAAACCACCTAGCTTGCACACTCTGGACCCTATGGGCAATTTAGCATGGCCAATCCACCTAGCCTGCACATCTTTGGATTGTGGGAGGAAACCCAGAGCAAACCTGCACAGGCACAGGAAGAATGTGCAAAATCCACATAGACAGTCGCCCACGGCTGGGATCAAACCCGGGTGCCTGGCGCTGTGAGACAGCAGTGCTCATGGCTCAGCCACCATGCCACCCTCGAAGGCTATCACACAAGTTGCAGGACATCACCTCCATTCATCTCCTATGCATATTTCTGTTGACCACATTCAGGATTTCATACTTACTAACACCCTTCTGAGTATCTGCAGTCAAGATGGTGCCAGAAATGTCAATGACTCTTAGATGAGATATCTTCAGACTTTAATAATAAAAATGAAACTCCGTGGATACTGGGGATCTAAAATGAAAACAGAAAGTGTCTTGCCTGCTCTAATCTACCGAACTCAAACAGTATTTCCTTATGCACTGAACATAATCCATTCATCATTTTAAAGACCTCCATCATATCTACTCAGTGTGTATAATCTTTTAGAGTGATGTGTTCCAGAAGTGTAATTTTATTCTGAAAATATTACACTGTGTATGAATTGGATGGCTTTCTTGAGATGCTAAATTTCATTCACTATGTGAAGTGGGTCAGACGGGGCGCAGCCTTTCATGAGACCAGACCAAAGTCTTGTATAAAGGCAACACAACAGATGCATTTTGTACTTGATATAACCAGCAGCACATCTTAATTTACTTTTGTAAGAGCCTGTTTGTGAACTTTCAAGAGATCTGTGAACTTTAACACACAGTTTGAGATCAAGTCCAATCTTCACAACTCTGCATTGTGTATATCTTTGGCTAGGTTGAGACCTGTTTTATGGAACCTGGAAGGGCTTTCTTTGGCTTTTGGAATTCCAGTAGTTGGGTACAGGGTGAGGACATCAGCCAAGGAATGTTGAGGTTTGGGTAAGGGAAAGGAGACTGAAGAGGGGGGAGGTTTGGAATGGAAAAGGAGGCTGTAAAGTGGTGGTAGAGATGAGAAGGAGGCTGCCTGAAGGTAAAGGGGAGAAAGATGCTGCTGGAGGAGAGGGTGTAGATGGAGCAAGAAGGAATATGCAAGAGCTGTGGGGGGTGGGGTGGGGTGCAATATATGTCAAGGAAGAAGGATGTTGTAAGAGATGTGAGGTAGAGAGGGAGGTTGCAAGGAAATTAAGAGATGCCACAAAGCAGAGAGAACATTTTTAAGCCTGTCGTAAAAGAACTATGCAGCTAATTTGGATCAAAGATAAGTTGGAATAGTTACGATGAAGAATTTGTTTCAAACAACTGTGGAATGTCCAGTTTAGGACTGCATATATCCAGGAGCCACTACACTTGAAAAAAAGATACGGGGTTCTACTATAATAAGCACTGTCAACTGTAAAAAATAAATTTGAGATTGAGATCCTAATATGCTGTAAACAGGGTTTTAAGGGCTTGGTTCAAATGTTTCAGCTTTGTGCATGTACAATGAAAGTGCTTAGCCGTGAGCTCAACATTCTGTCGAAGGTATATCTAGATTGATGGCTTTTTATGTGTAAATTTGTGCGTTAGTTATATTGAATTTTTTTCTTGTTCATTTATGCTGTTGCCTTGCACTAATTTGACTACATGGTGAGTAGGAAATTAATGCGTTACTTACACACTGTAGCTTTAAGTTTAATGGAGACTTTGATAATTGTTAAGAATATTGACAAATTATTCTTGCTTCTGTGTGTGACCAAATATCCCACTTATTAACAGAAATGCAGAAGTAATGTAATTAAATGGTGGCATCACCTAATAAATGAGGCCATGAGACTGAAAAAATAGCTCCCAGAAGCCAAAAGGTAGCCCCTGAAAATCAAAAAAGTAGCAGTTTGAATAACTCTGAAAAGGAATTGATGGTGATTAGAACCAGGTGGATTTCATTTAATATGAGATCTTTGATTGGGGTTGTTAACCTGGGCCAATCAGGAAGCCCTGGCTGACCAATTTAAACAGGGGATTTAGAATTTACTGAGTTCAGGGGGACTGACTCCAAGCTGCCTGGCCAGAGCCCACGTACTGTGCACAAGTAAATAAAGGCTGACATGGTGATGAGACACCGGCCTCTGCGCCGTTATTTCAGAATCCTAAACCAAATTGAACTCGAGAAGGGACAATGGCAAAAAGTAATGCGTAAAGAAACAATTCAAACGTCACATAGCCCTTCGTTCACAGTAAATTCATTGTGCGTATAAAAAGATAGAGACTTGATAGATTCCACATACATTAAACATTTCTATCTTTCTGAATCTCATTGGTTGCATTAATATTCCATTAAGATCCGTCTCACTATATAAGTCAGTCGTGATGTTAAGTACGTGCGGCACAATATAACTAATGTGCTATTGTTGCAGATTCATTGCATTCAGAATAAAAATGTAGTGCAAAACAACTTTTTAAGTTGAAGAATGCATTTGGATTGTGAGTGGTAACTGAATATTAAATTCTCATGCTTTTTGGTCAGGTTTAAGGGCATGCAAAGTAGATTTACCCCAAGTGATTTGTAAAATCAGGACTAATTAAAGTTCCATCAAAATAAAGCAAAGATTTCTCAAATTTGCAATACTCAGAATTCAAAGTGAAAACGGTTAGATGTTAATAAAAATATCCTTGTATTTTAATTCTGCCTGGAACATGTAGTGGATTATTAATTTGAAATCTGTACTCTACATTGAATTAAACAGCACCACATTTGCACCTCCTCGGCATAAATGAAACATTTATCAATGACTGACAGGCTTTAGTTACTGTTGAAAAACTGCTTCTACTAACAACATTCATTGCTATGTTTTGACTCTTTTATTGTATTCACAGCCAGGGTGATGGCAATCTCCAGAAAATGGCAGGGCTTTCATTTGCCGTAAGCATAATTTGTTGTAGCAAGATATCGAACAACATCTGCTGTAAGTTAGACTTGCCACTGTACATTTCAGTTTCTGAATCTTTTTGTGGCAAGTTCCTGAAATTGTGACCAGGCAATGTTGCATCAACAGAAACAGAGACTCTCGATGTGTACCTCCAGAGCCAATTGGATTGAATCAATACGAACGTAATAAGACATAATTTAACAGGTGGGTTACAATCAATATGAACTAATGAATACCCATGGAATATTAAATGCTGGATTCCACAAATCTTGTAAGAACATAAGACTTGATAGCAGGAACAAGCAATTTGGCCTCTTGAGCCAGCTCTGCCATTTAATATAATCATGGCTGATCTCATCTTGGCCTCAACTCCACTTTGTTGCCCATTCTCCAAGACCCTCCAATCCATTACAAAGTAAAACTCTATCTATCTCCTCCTGAGATTTACTCAATGTTTACAAGACTTTGGTTAGGCCACACTTAGAGTATTGTGTTCTGGTCGCCACACTACAGGAAGAATCTGGAGGCTTTGGAGAGGATGCAGAAGAGGTTTATCAGGATGCTGCCTGGATTAGAGGGTGTGAGCAATAAGGAGAGGCTAGAAAAAACTCCGGTTGTTTTCTCTGGAGCAGTGGAGGCTGAGGGGAGATTTGATAGAAGTCTATAAAATAATGAGATGCATAGATAGGTTTGATAGTTAGAATCTTTTTCCCAAAGTTGAAATGTTTAATACTAGGTGTCATGCAATTATGGTGAGGTGGGGGGAGAATTCAAAGGAGATGTGAGGGGCAAGTGTTTTACACAAAGAATGGAAGGAGTCTCGAACATGCTGCCGGGGTGGGTGTGGAGACAGATACAATAGGGGCATTTAAGAAACTTTTAAATAAGCAGATGAATATGCAAGGAATTGAGCAATATGGACCAAAGACAGGCAGAAGGGATTAGTTAATTTGACATCATGTTTGACACAATATCTTGGGCCGAAGGGCCCGTTCCTGTGCTATGCAGTTCTATTTTCTATGTTCCTACATCAACCACACTCTGGAGTAGTGAATTCCAGATTCACCACTCTTTGAGAGAAGTAATTTCTCATCATCTTATTTTAAATCTGCTACCCTTTATCCTAAAACTATGACCTCTCGTTCTAGAGGCAATCTGACCATTTTCTCCCTCAAAATATTTCCCTTTTTTTCTTACTTTGCCTGGCACACAGCCTCCTTATTTTACTTCCTATAGGTACTGCTTCCAGGTCACAGGTCATGATGGGACTTAGCAGTACAGAGTTAGACAAATGCAGGTTTTAAGGCATATATATAGGACTGATCGAGATAGC
This sequence comes from Rhincodon typus, assembly GCF_021869965.1. Lineage (NCBI taxonomy): Eukaryota > Metazoa > Chordata > Chondrichthyes > Orectolobiformes > Rhincodontidae > Rhincodon > Rhincodon typus. Next base: position 39,245,515 of record NC_063354.1, on the reverse strand, counting down.
AGAAAAAAAAAATTAAGATAATAAGAACTGCCGATGCTGGAGTCAGAGATAACACAGTGTGGAGCTGGAGGAACACAGCAGGCCAGGCAGCATCAGAGGAGCCGGAAAGCTGACATTTCAGGTCGGGGCCCTTCTTCAGATATGACCCTTCTGAAGAAGGGTCCCAACCCAAAACATGAATCCATGCTCATGCAAGGATTTTTGAGCAAATGTATTGATTTTGCAAAGCAATCCACTGAAGGTTATGAGCCTTTGATGGCTGATGAGGATGGGAGTGACCGATGTGCCAAGACTTTATTGCAGACTAGGAAAAAGGCAATGTTATAGATGAGTTGAAGTTTGAGACTTTGGAGCAATCGATCCTGAATTGGACATATTAAGCAAAATACTAGCCTAGGTTTGACAGATTTTGAGACAAAAATAGATGAGGGTAGTTGAATAATACAGTCTATGGTACCTGTCCTTCAGTGTGTAGTTGTTCAAGAAGGCAATTCATTACTACCATCTCAAGGGCATTTAAGGATAAGCACATGTCCCAAGAAAGGATAAAAATAAATTGAGCCATCCGAGATTTCTGAGATCCAGTGATACAGGCAGGAGTTTTGGGGCTCAAATGCATGGAAACTGGGAACAATGTTGTATATTGATGCCTTAAAGCACTGTACCAGGGGCTTGAGGGTTATACACTGTACTTTAGTTACATGGAAGGTGATGAATGAATTCAAATAATTTCTTCATGTACAGCTATTTGCTACGAAATATGGATAGGCATGAAATGGAGGAGGGAGTGATCATGAACGAGAGGGCAAAAACATTTGTCATCACCTTTGGCAGTGTTTTTAGTATATTCCTACTTCACACCAGCTTACATGTAAAACAAAGTTATGAAGACATTGCACAGGGGAAAGCATTTATGAAGAACCAATTTAATTGACAGTCATAAACAAATGTAATATCTTGACATATTGTACTTCAATAATTTATTTGGTATTCATCCCACACTCTGTAAAACCTGCAGGAAACTAATGTGGAGGAGCTCATGTTGAATTCCTCTTAGTTTCTTTGACTTCTGATTATTCCTCAATTTAGTAAGTATTCAATTATTTACATTGCACTAAAGGCAGTAATCATGGTCGAGCTTTCCTATTGAGAATCCTGGCAAAGTATCTACTTCAGACAAAAATTCTGAGTTTCTAGGAACCCAAATTCTATGTGTAATCATTCCACCTCTCCTCTATAATTACACTCTGTGACCTTTACTAGTAATTTGATAAATGCTGAAATCTAACAAAGAGAATTCAAGCCTGCATTTCCTTCATAGATTGGTCTTTGCTGTAAAGATAATGGCAGGGAGTGAGTCTATCAACTTAGAAAATGCTAAAAGGAGAAATTAGGGCTCATGTGGTGCAGAGGTAGTGTCTCTATATCTCAGCCAGGAGGCCTGGCTTCAAGCCCCACCTGCTCCACTGGCGAATCATAGAATTTCTGAACAGGTTGGTTAGAAAATATCAAAAGGAGAAATTGCTTGCAAATAAATTGGTGTTGAAGTCATGCTGTGAAATCACTGAATCATTGGGCATGATGTTATTAACAATGCAAGGGAAAGGTCCGTGGAATATGATAGTAAGTCACAAACTCCCTCAGACCTTTCAGAGGTAGTTAAATCGAATGGTGTTAAATTGAGCTATATAGGGTGAGAGGTCACTGGTGGTTACAGCACTATAGTAAAAACTTCTACTTGTATAAAATCTTTCACAACCCAAGACATTTCAATGTGCCATCTAGCTGATGAAGTGCTTTCAATGTGTAATTACTGCTTTAATGTAAGAAATAAGGCAGTCAATTTATGTTAATAGCAAAGTCCCACAGTCACAAGATAAGTGATCTGATAATTTGCTTTTAGTGATACTAGTTGAGGTACAAATATTGGCTAAGACACAGAATTCATTTTCTTTTTTCAAGTTATGCCTTGGGATCTTTTATATGCACTTGAGTATGTTTGTGTTTCACTTAAATGACTGCATGTCCAAGAATGCAGCACTTCCTCACTACTATATTGGATTATCAGCTTAGAATTTAAATTAAGCTTTTAGGTGTATAGAGTTATAGAATGATACAGCACGGAAAAAAAAACCCTTTGGCCCAACTCATCCATGCCGACCAGGTTTCCCAAACCGAACTTGTTCTATTTGTCTGTGTTGATCCATATCTCATTAAACCTTTCCTATCCATGTACCTGCCTGAATGTCTTTTAAATGTTGTAATCGTACCCACCTCTTTTGCTTCCTCTGGCAGCTACGTGATTTCTCAGCTCCTGTACTCAATGCTCTGATCAATGATGGCAGATATGCCAAATGCTTTCTTCGCCACCCTGTCTATCTGTGATGCCACTTTCCAGGAACTATGCACCTGAGCCCCTAGTCCTCTCTGTTCAACAACACTTCCCATGGCCCTACCATTAACTTTGTTGGTCCTGCCCTGGTTTGTCTTACCAAAATGTAAGTGTTGTCTTACCAACACTTTGCATTTATCTGAATTAAACTCCATCTGTAATGAATGCATTATCTTTTAACGCAGAAGCAAAAGCATGCCTGCTGAGTCATGTTGGCATTTATCATACTCACTTCAGCAATCCTAGTCTGGAGAGGGAGTACAGCAAGGAGAACTATTACTGAGATAGTAGGAACTGCAGATGCTGGAGAACCTGAGATAACAAGGTGTAGAGCTGGATGAACACAGCAGGCCAAGCAGCATCGGTAAGCATCGGTAAGCAGCATTGATTTTCTGAAGAAGGGTCTAGACCCAAAACGTCAGCTTTCCTGCTCCTCTGATGCTGCTTGGCCTGCTGTGTTCATCCATCTCTACGCCTTGTTATCTCAGAACTATTACTGATCCTCTTTCGAAGTGTGCTCTGTCATTGTTGGCTCAGGACAGGACCAGGCTCAGTATGACTGACAGTAAAAATCGGGGGCTCCTATGTTTTAATCTAAGAAGGGATGTTAATGTAAACAATAGTTTCCAAAAAGCTGAAACTACCCAAAATAAGTCATCACAATCTGAAAAGCAGCCTTATATGTTGTATTTAAGAAGTTAGGATGAAAGCAGAACACGAACCTTACCAGGACCTAAGTTATTTCTGTCATTGTATCACTTGGGTCATTAAGTTGTCAAGTGCAGTTCATATCAAAGGTGGATTTAGAAACTCATGAACAAAGATATGATGCTAAAGGTTTGGGAACTATTTTCTACAAAGTTTTTGGAGACAAGATAATACCCTCTTCCTGGAGCTTTGCTTTTATTTTCTATCATTGTGTAACCTACTGGAATTCTGCCTTTAAAAACACAAGTAGTTTCTCTTGGGATGATTGGAGATACTTTAAATATGAGAATATAAAACATTTGAACTTTACTGGGTCAGGTTCTGTTCAATGGTACTTTAACATCAGGTCTATCATTTAATGCACTGAAGCTTTACACCACAGGCAAATGTGTAATGCCATCTCCAAAGAGGGTATGGCCAATATGCTTAAGCTGCATATCAGATACCCCAAAGCCAACTATTCCCTTTCCAACATAAATGCGCAATGACCCCATTCAGCAATATGATTTACATTCTCAGAATGGGCAGCACAATAGCTCCATGGTTAGCACTGCTGCCTCACAGTGCCAGGGATTTGGGATGGATTCCAGCCTCGGGTGACTGGCTGTGTGGAGTTTGCACATTCTCCTTGTGTCTGTGTGGGTTTCCTCCAGGTGCTCCAATTTCCTCCCACAGTCTAATGATGTGCAGGTTAGGTGGATTGGCCACGCTAAATTGCCCATAGTGTCCAGGGATGGGCAGGCTAGGAGGATTAGCCATGGGAAATGCAGGGTTATATGGATAGGGTAGGGAGGAGGTGGTTCTGTGTGGGATGCTTTTAGTAGGGTTGGTGTGGACTCAGTGGACCAAATGGCCTCTTTCTGCACTGAAGGAATTCCCTGAACTGATTCCTTCTCCCCTTGATAGTTCAAAGGTGGCACGGGTGTAAATAGACTGAGAATATGCTGACTTCACTATTTTAGGTGAAGTTTTAATTTTCAATAGCTTCAGAAAAGACTATAGTCAACCAACAACACAAAGCACAGAACCAAATTTGTAAATCAGACCTAAAACATCGAATATTCTTTCCTTGTTCAGCTACTTATCAATCTGGTGCAATGTTCAATCATATTCTCCTCTATAAAGTCGATAAATTACAGGTGAAGAGATTACTGCTAGGATTAAAGATAAACTTTGAATGTGGTCATATGACCTTCTCCTGCTTATGTTTCTTAAATGGTGGAACTGACTGAGAAACAGGCCACACTCCTATTCACTGATCACTGCTCGAACGCTGTAACTCCAGGGGTGACATGGGGCAGGCAGCTAACCAATGATTGTTCCTGTGGAATTTAGCCTATCAGATTGTCAACTGGGTTGATGTACAATGCCACCTGTGGTATGGCAATACAGAGGGCATATGCATGAAGAATGCCTACTGCATTGAATTAGTGATGGCATAACTGAAGGGCAACAAATAAAGAAGAAAGAAATGCTGAATTTTTTTATTTTGGAAGATTTATTCTCTCTCTCAGCGATTGTTGAAGACATCGGCCTCTTTTTTAATTTGGCTTCAAGTATAAGTCTGGTGCCTAAGGGAGTTTGGCTGAGTACAGCGAATTTTAATGTTGGGCTTAGAGAAGCTGGAAACATTAAGGAGGCCAGATTGTAGCAATGGAACATCAAGTTCAATAAACAGAAGGCATGATTGACTATGAGCTTCATCTGATGAGGAATAAATGTGCAGGGAAATATTTCAGTGCCTCAAAATGAGATAGCACCTGTTGATTCATCTGAGTATGGGAGAGTAAAATATTTTGAAATATGCATAAACATTTTTTTACCTGTTTTGTTTCAGTTCTGAAAAGAACTATGCATCTTTTTAATCCTCTCTCTATGTCTCTATTTATCCATCTCTTTAATAGCCAACTACCTGCCCATCTGCATGTTTAAATAAATATAAAATGTGGAGATGAATCTCAGGGATCTTTTTCAAAGGCTCATGGTTCATGGCACCTCAGAACTATCTCTTTTTGATATAAGGTTTAAAAGCTCCTCCTCATGCACTCCCAGTGCCACCAAACAACCCCCGGCTCCTCATGCTTCTATGTGAAGATATGCCCTCCCAAAGCAATGCCTGTGACATCTCAGGTCCCCATGCCAGTATTACCCCAAAAGCCCCCGTGGTCTCCCATGCTCCTGATGACAAGTTATCCCCCCGAAATACTCCCCTTATACCCCCCGTGACTTGCAATGACCATTCCTCCCCATTCATCACTAGACAAATAGTCCAGGGCCCCAGGTTAATGTTCTAAGGACACGTGTTTGAATCCTATCTTGAAAGATGATGGAATTTGCATTCAATAAAAATATAGAATAACGAGTTAGCCTAATGGGGACCATGTAACCATTGAAGATTGTTGTAAAGGCTCATCTGTTTACCAAGGTCCTTTTAGGATGAAAATCTACTGACCTTAATTGGTCTGGCCTAATTTTGCTTCCTGACCTATAGCTTTGTGGTTAATTATTAACTGTTTTCTAGGCATTTGGGGATGGACAACAAATGTGGGATGACCTAGAGATGCCCACATCCCATGAACAAATAAAATAAAATACATTTTGTGGAAGTAGTTAACCATATAGTGATAGCTTTTCGTCAAAATAAAAAGCTTTAAAAAAGGTCAGTCATTGACTATTGAAGCATAAGATACATAACTCAGTTTGCCTGAGAACTCAAATATCCATTACTCTGTTGATACACCTGAGCCCTTGCTTGATTGACTGCTCTGCGTCTGACTTATGCTACAAATTTCAGGTGCTACAGCTTTCAGCTTTTAAAACTTGAAATAATCTGGATGAATGACATTTTTAGTTTCTCAATGGTAAAAAAGGAGTTCTTTTTAACATAGTGGGAAGACTCCAATTACGTATTGTTTTAATTTAGTCATGCAATGATGTTAAAATCTCCTAGCCTTTTCCTTTATAAGTTCACCAGTATAGAAACTTCACCATCTGGTTAGGTGACAACAATGATCTAATTCAGTGACCTTCTGAACAACCCATCTCTTTAAAGCAATCTAGAATAGAATAGAATATCCTTGATTGTCACCTGTATGCATTTACGGAAGTACAGGATTACAGTGAAAAGTTCACAATGTTGCCCCATATGGTGCCATCTTAGGTACAGAGGTACCTAGGTACAGATCTTAGATCTTGTACTTCGATACAATCCTGTAATAATCCTGACATATGACTCTGAGTATTCGATCTACTTGGACTACCCAGGAATTAAAGCACTTTCTTCACTGGGCAAGCAATGCATCTCCTTCCCTAAACAAACCAACATGTATACTATACTCTGTTCCTTTTGTTATGACTTGAAAAAGTACATTATTCTCTTTAACATTTTTTTTTCTTGAGCATGCATGAGTTCTGAGTGAGAAACATAAAATATTCTGGAATGAACGTATAAACAAATAATTCTTTGTCTTGAAACTTAAAAAAGCCTTGTACTGGTTTGATGCATACTCAGGAGTTAAGAAACACACACATGTTCCCCTTTCAAAAACACACTAGTTATGGACAATGAGGAATAGGAGTGGACGTTTCAGTTCTCTCTGCTCCTTGTCCGTGACAACAAGCTTTCCCCATTGCTTTTTAAGAGCTGTTAGGCTGCTATTTGAGTTCAGGAAAGATTTCCACTCAAATCAGGTTGAAATCTTACCTCCTACAGCTGTACTTCATCAAAGAGCCAATTGTTCTTAAATCCCAGTAGTGCCACCAAGACTAGTGGCCAATGCTGGCACTGTGGCAGACCCTGATGGAAGCAGGCTGTGATGAAGTCAGAATTGGAGCTAAGTCCAGGGTATCGCTGATGTGATATCACTTTAAGAGGGAACATGCTCCTATTCTTAGTTTTAGCATGTAGTGGAAGGGAGGTGTAGCTGTGTTTTTCCTGTAACAAAGTTGCTGAAACTTTATAATGATTTTGTTGAAAATTCCTGGAATATACCTTTAAATGATCAGAACCTCTGTTTAGTTTACTAGTGCCGCTGTGAGATTGGTTAGGTTGTATTCAGCAACCATTGAACTACAATAATGCCAGGACCAAGTTTTGTGAACCCCATCAAGGCATGCGGGCACAGTGCGTGGACAGGGAAAGGGGGTAAGAAGAGGAAACATGAAGAGGAAATAACTTGGGAATGTGGCACTCTAATTGGGCAGGGGACCCAAAAAAGAAGGTACCTCTCTTTACTCAGCTTGCAGACTGGGTGGGGTGAATACCCAGTGTCAGCTTCCCTTTAGCAGTAGGAAGATCCCAGCAGCAATGGGAGGAGACCCTTAGCTGCTCACTTTATGACCTTGGTAGTTGAGCGAGATGGGTGAGCCTCCTGACCTTCAGTAAAATTGTGACATTGCTGTCCCATTTTACACATCCCACCTCTGCCTGTGTCCTGCCTGTCCTCGAGGGACTATAAAAGTCGGTGCATCGCCTTGTTCCAGGTAAAGTCTCCTTTCCCTGTCTGTAAGGGATCTGCGACCAAATGTCATCATGTCTTAATGCTGCCAATATTTTTGAAAGGTGCCCTGTACAAATAAAATGCTTCGTTTGAGCCTGAAAGCCATCAGGTACAATTATCACCACATCACACAGATGCTCACTTGCATCCACTGCACAAGGGGGTAGATCAATTAGCAGGCTTCTCAATCCTCGCACTAAATTTTTTTCTTTTCTTGTATACTTTTTGCCCAAAGTCAGTGGAGTTCATGGCTCCTCTATGCTCTGTTTGCCAACCTGCAGCTGTCAGTTGCCCACTTTAGCTTCTCCAGTATCTACAAGCTGTGCCCTGAACAGTCTGCTTTAGCAGCTAAGCTTTCTTCAGTGCATTAAACTGGTCAGAGAAGCATTACAGGTTCGGCTGTCACTCTATCAGCTGCCTGCTTTGCTTCACTGCACTTCTTTGCTGTTTTATTATTGAATGTGTGCACTCCTATTCCATTTCACAAGCCAATTGTGTCCTTTATCACAGTATTCTTGTGTTTTTGTTGTTCACAGATGGAGGGTTGGAAATGAAGTTGTGTTTTTTTTAAAGTAAGTTTCTGTTTTTGTATCTGGATGTCCCTGGCTAGGCCAACATTTTATTGCCACCTTTAATTGTGCTTGAGAAGGTGGAATTGGGCCATCATCTGGTAATACACTGCGGTGTTGGCACACCCACTGTGCAGTTAGGCAGTTCCAGAAGTTTTGACCCAGCAATAGCAAAGAATGCATTCAAACCTCCAGCATTGCTGCTTTTCTCTTTGATAGTACAAGATGTGGAGCAGATAGTTTTCCCCTTGTTCTCCTATCCCTTTGCCCTCTCTCTAATAAAAACTGCTTTGCTTCCAGAAGATCACACTGGTTGTTAACTAGACTCTGGTGTAATCTTTTCTACTAACTCTTGGCAAACGGGCCTTGGTCAAACATTAAGGTTATGCTCACTGGGGTAGTGTGCTGGAAATCAAGTCCTGGTATTTCCTGAGCCAACACAACTTTAAAGATTTTAAAAAGTACACAAAATTCCACAATTTACCTGAGCTTTACACCAAGGTTGACAGAAAGCACACAGCAGGTTAAAAACAGTCTCTATTTATCATAGATAAATAGGATGAGACATCAATATATAGCCCTACTAATTAAAATTCTGCCCCACTTATAAACTCATCCTCTGCACACAAACAGACACAGGCTATAAAAATAAAAACATGGGTGCGATGGATGAAGGGTATTCTTTGAAATAATGCCTTGTGTCTTTTATACCGAGTTGAGAGGGCTGTTTAAACTCTTAGTCTTGCTTCTTGGCAGTGACAAGAAGCTTTTTGGTAAGGATGTCAATGCATATAACATCATTGCATTGTATGCTGAGATAGTAGGAACTGCAGATGCTGGAAAATCTGACATAACAAGGTGTAGAGCTGGATGAACACAGCAGGCCAAGCAGCATCATAGGAGCAGGAAGGCTGATGTTTCGGGCCTAGACCCTTCATCATCCATGATAAAAGAAGGGTTAAATTGAATAAACCAAGATATCCTGTAATATTCTAAAGATGCGGAGATTCCTCCATTATTTATTTCTAGTGCAATTCTAAAATATAATGGGTTATCTTATTAACTCTTACATATAATGTAGTAGTATTTTTATCTTATGATTCAATATGCTTAAAGTGGATTATTCCCAAAATATTGAGTGGCTATTATCAAAAGCCAATTTCTTCTGAGTGTGTTCACAAATCTGGGAAAATCATATCTTCACTTAAAACAATAGAATTCCAGTTAAGGCCTCGAGAAAATGTACTTCTTAATGTTACTGCAGGAGGCTGTTCATTTAAAATGTCGTGACTCAGTTAAAGAATTGAGAAGGCGAAGGAGGTTGCTGTCTGGATTTAGTTCAATGATTTTGAGCTCCTCTCTGCGTTTGACGGAATCTGGAACAGCAATCATTCTTCTGTGAAGTAGTGAGGCTCCTGATCTGGTTACATGCCAACAAATTTTATGGAAACTGTCAAAAACTTTTTTTTGTTAATTTAGAACAGGGAAACTGTTTTCCAGTGGAAGGTGGATTGATAACAAGAAAACCTAGATTTACGATAGTTGGCAAAGGGACCAGAGGAAATTATTTTCACTTGCTGGTTGTTAAGTTTGGGATTCAATTGCTTGAAAAGGTGGTGGAAGCAGATTTGTTGATAAATATCAAAAGGGAATTGATTATACGTTTGCAAAGGAAAAATTGCAGGGCCCTGGGGGAAGAGAATGGGAGTGGGATGAAAGGATAACTCTCTCAAAGACCCAACACACCTGCAATGGGTAAAATGGCTATCTCAGGTACTGGAATGTTATACAGTTTTGTAGTGAAATGTTATCTGATATCAGCAACCAATGTTGCATGGAAATTAAATCATTGTAACCCAATAACTTGAACGAATCCCTCCTTTTTCATCTGAGCTGAAATAAGTTTATATAATCAATTATAATTTGGAATTATTGAATTATTTGAAATTTGAACATAAATATTTACTTTGGTTTAGAACTGAAACTGCTAACATTGAATAAAATATAGCTGCAAAATTTTCAATTGTAAACTGCACTTAAATTTATAATGATTGACTCACATATCATTGTTCCAGCCCTACTTGAACTTTTATCCTAATCATAAATCCTTGTGTTTTTCCATTTTCTCTCTTTTCACCCCATGTATTCCCTCTTGGCTCATCTCATCCACAAGGCCTACTTCCTACTCCCATGGACCCATTCCCAATTAACTGCACAGTGTCCAATTTCCCTTTCTATTGTACACTCAGTTGGCATTGTCAAAGGCTCCCTCTCTTCAGTTATTCACTCTCTTGCTTTCCAAATCACCATAACGCCGCAAGCCCCCAAGATATAGGAGCAGAAATAGGCCAATCAACCCATTCAGTCTACCCTGCCATTCAATGAGACCATGGCTGATCCAATAATCCTCAAGTCCACTTTCCTGCACTTCCCTATAAACCTTGATTCCCTTACTGATTAAAAATCTAGCCTTGGATATATTTAACGACACAGCTTCGACAACCTGCTGTGTTAAAGAATTTCATAGAATCACTACCCTCTGAGAGAAAACAATTCACCCTCAACTCTGACTTAAATTGGCATTCCTTTGCTCTGAGATTATGTCCGGTGATGCTAGAGGGGAAACGTCTCTGCATCTACTCTGTCAGGCCTCCTAAGAATCTTATATGTTTCAATAAGATCACCTCACATTCTTATAAACTCCAATGAGCATGAGCCCAAACTATTCCACCTCTCCTCATGAGAAAGTGCCTCCATACCTGGAATCAACTTAGTGAACTTCCTATATTGTATATTGTTCACAGTATCCAACTGTGGTCAGACTAGTGCTTTGTATAGTTTTAGCAAGACCTCCCTCTATATTTCTCTATTGCCTTTGAATTAAAGACCCAAACTTCATTCACCTTCCCTATTACCCATTGAGCTTGGATGTTAGCCTTTTGTGATTCATGCACAAGGGCACCTAGATTAATCTGTGCTGTAGCTTTCTGAAGTCTTTCTCTATTAAAATAATATTCAGTTCTTCTATTATTCTTGCCAAAATGCAAAACCTCACATTTTTCCACATCAGATTCCATTTATCAAGGTTTTGTTCACTCACTTGACCAGCCTATATACCTCTGTAGACTCATTGGGATATCCTTACCACTTCTCTTCCCAGCTATTTTTGAGGCATCTACACTCTGAGGCAGTAATACATTCACTTTTGTCATCCAAGTCATTAATATATCATGTTGATAAATATGGTCCCAGCACTGACCTCTGTGGCACTCCACTAGTTGTAGATTGTCATCCTGAAAATGTCACCTTTATCCCAACTCTTTCATTTATAAATTAGCTAATCCACTATCCATGCTAATACACCAAGCCTCATCACCAAGGGCTCTTCCCTTATTAGGCGGCCTTGTGTGCAGTATGTCATTGAATGCCTGTTGGAAATCCAAATATATTACATCTACCGGTCACCCTTTATCTGTACTGCTTGTTACCTCCTCAAAGAACTGTAATAAATTTGTCAGGCCTGAATTCCCATCATGAAGTCATGCTAAATCTATTTTTTTTAAAAATACATTTCTAAATGCCTTGCTATTACATCCTTTTTATAAAACCTCTAAAATGTTCCCAATGACAAATGTTAAGCTAACTGGCTTGTAGTTGTTTAATTTCCTTCTCCTTCGCTTTCTGAAAAAAAGGTATTATGTGGAAAGGTTTCTAATCTTCCAGGACTTGCCCCAAAACCAAAGATTCTTGGAAAATTATTACCAGTGCATCTGTCATATCTTTTCATTTTAATTTACTTCTTTTAATATCTTAGGATGTATCCCAATCATATCGAGAGCACTTATTAACATTTAGCCTTATTAGTTTCTCCAGCTCTTTTTCCTCTAGTGATAGTTATTGTATTTATTTTGTTTATAAAACATTCCCAGTCCTCTGGTTAATCTCTAACCTTTGCCACATTCTCTGTTGTTGTTTCTTCTTTCAATTTAATACTCCCTGGTTAATCATGATCAGTTTAACCCATTCCTGGAATCTTCCTCACTGGGATATATCTTTGCTGAGCATCATGAACTATTTTCACATTAGCTGAAGATGCAATCTCAGTCCCTCTCTGCTCAGAACTAATTGCTCTTTCATTTCTCCTCTTGTTGATTTTATTCTCAAATTTTTAAATATGTTGGTACTTCTCACATCCAACCCTAGCTCTCCTGCACATCTATGTTTGAAATTTCCTTCAGGTTTGTGTCACTGTTATAGCACTGCAATTCTCTTCTTGTCTTCAATCCCCACTCTCTCTGCATCATTTGGCGTAACCAATCATTGATCCTTCTCAAGGATCATTTCTGTATTCTCCAGCTCAGTCGGATTGCCCTCACCATCCTGAATTGGAAACGTATTGATGTTCCTTCACTGGTGCTGGGTCAAAATCCTGGGGATTTCCTCCCTAATGTCATTATGGGTCAGCCCAAAACATGTGGACTGCAGTGGTTCAAGAAGGCAGCTCACCACCACCTTCACAAGGGCAAATAGGGATTGGTAATAAATGCTGGCCAGCCAGCGATACCCACACCCCAAAACTATATTTTTTTTAAAATGTAAAGGTCAACATTTTGGTAGCTTTATAAATTATTATACTTATCTATTAGCTTTTAGTGATTACTGATCTTGGACCACAAATTTCACTGTTACCTCAAAGTTCCTAGCATTTTGTCATTTAGAAAGTTTATTGTTTTACTTTCCTTGTGTTCCAAATGGATGACTTTACATTTCCCCGCAATGAACTACACGCACCACAGCTTTACTCATTCACTTAGAACATGAATGCTCCTTTGAATATTTTTGTTCCCATCTATACTATTTATACCACTACTTAACAAGATATTACCATAATCTTAGGGTTAAACATTCACTATTCCTTCAACTGTGCGATTTGTAAAGTAGACAAACATTGAGACCCAAATATAAATCACTAGTGAATATCACTGGACGTATCCTTGCAAAAGAGTATGGAATAACTCCACAGATGCTAGTAACTTGACACCAAGTCACCTTATATTTGCATTTGCAAAGTCTTTAACACTGATCTCGCTCCCTCAGAGCCAGCTTTCAAAGTGTCGGGATGTCTGGCACTCCTGTTTTTATCTGTCAGCTGGGGCTCCCTGACTGGCCCAGATCCCACAATCAGGGAACTCATTAACTATGAGGTCCACCTGACTGACCTCATTACAATCACTACAGATTGCATAACCATTATACATACTGGCTGTCTCCTACCTTCTGACGATTTACCTTCCCATGACCATATATTGTCTTCAATTCCATTTGGTTTGATTTTTGTTAGCCGTCTCTTATACGGAACCTTCTGGAAATTGATTGAAATAATACATATTACCACATCATTGTGGACTGCATTAGTTATTTCTTCAAAACCATCAACCAGAATCACTGGATGTGACTTAGACTTTATAAAGCCAGAGATAGTAGGAACTGCAGATGCTGGAGAATCCGAGACAACAAGGTGCAGGGCTGGATGAACACAGCAGGCCAAGCAGCATCATAGGAGCAGAGAGGCTGACGTTTCCGGCCTAGACCCTTCATCAGAAAAGCCATGCTGGTTTTCTGATCAGTGAACTTTTGTTCAATTCATATCTTCCCAGTCCTTTTGTCCACAACAATAGATTCTCAAAACTTTTTTCACTGTAGCTGTTGGTCTAAAAAGTTTCCATGACTGAATTATGCAGGCGCTGAAGGGGCTGATTGCATAACTAATGAGATGAGGAAGAAAAGATTGCATGAGATAACTGGACCTGGACCATGTTAAGCCACCATGTGTTTCCCTGAAATGATACCTTGTCAAAAAGTGGGAAAATGGTGTATGAAGTGTGTGGTTATAAAAAGGGTGTTTGGCCTCGCTATCTCTTTATCGTCTTCTAACCCTAAAGACTTCTGTGCTCCTCCAATTCTGACTTCCCTGATTTTCATTGATTTACTCTTCAGTTGCCTTGGTTTTAAATTCAACAATTATCTTCATGATCCTTACAGTTCTCCACATCTTTCTTCTTTAAAGAACTTCTCCTAAATGGCTAACTCCATGGACATTACCCTGTTATTTCCTCCTGTGGTTTAATGTTAAAATTTAGTTTGACAATGCTTCTGTGAAATGTTTACATGTGTTCTGCTGTGGAATGCCTTGGAATGCGTTAGTGCATTGAAGGTCCTTTGCAATTACAGATTTTAGATCCCAGGTGTTTTGAGACTGCTGAGCATGTGACGCCATTCTGCACATCGAAGAAATAAAAGTGTGTAATATATCTACATTATACTGATTTTCATGAAAATTCTTTAAAAATATGTGTGAAAACAGGACGTGCAACATTTTTCACAAAGCTCGCTGTTGCAAATCTACATCGTAAATTAGTTGAGGACAAAGTTGTGAGATTTGAAAAATGGATGGGATTCAATTACATGTATTTCTTGCCAGTGAAATGGAATGGAACTGTTATGTGTAATGTGCCTCTGACCTCCAGCAATGAAAAATGGCTGTACATTTACTAAATGACAGCTGGCAATTCCAAATAATGAATAGAACATTTTAATGGATTGTCAAACAATTAACAAGTCTCTCTTTCCCACAACAAATCCATTCATTTCATCATTCAACACAAATCAAATGACCCAGAGTGAAGTTAAGATTTGAAGTGTTTCTAGAAGTACTGTAATTCCCAAAAAACGGACAATGTTCCTATATTTTAAGTCTTCATTAAAGAAGAGCTCCAGGAAGTTGTTGAGTAAAAGGCACAGCACAACTGAGTTCTTTACAGCTCTGTTTGTTTCCTCTCTTTCTGGGAGTTTTTTTTACCATCCTTCCTGAGACATTCAATACTGAGAGTCATCGCAGCTGACCGCAATCCCATCCTCACCCAATTCAAACAAAACTTACTAATGGAGCTTACTGGATACAATTCAAGAGTTGAAAGACTCTCTAATTACGGCGCACTAGGGTGAATTGTAACTATCTACTGGTTAAGTTTAGTTAATTTAGTACAGGCTGGGATTGGACTGAGTGTTATTCTGCTCTTTGTAATTCAAGTGCTTAATTCTGATGCCAGCCTAGCTATCAGGAAAATTCGACATATTTCCTCAAACATGCTATTCAGATTTATAATGAAGATTAAAATGGACCCAGCTGTTGGATGTTAATTTTTTTGTTTAAGTTGGCTTTTTTTTTCTATTGGTACATTGACGAGAAAGCTGTGATCCCAAGTCTTGCTGAATCTGGATGGTATCTCTCTCTGCCAACAGATTTGTAGGAGACTACCCTTGAGGAGAACCTGAAGGAAGAATCATTTTCTTCTTTTGCCAGGCTCTGTACCTACTTATTGATGGGGTACCTGGGAGTTCCTTATGTTGGTTTGGTGAGAGATTCACCAGATATGTTTCCTTCTTCCATACTCCCCCACCAGCAGAAGAATCTTTCTATCTACCCTACTGATCCACTTCATAACTCTAAAAACTTCTACAAGCTTATCACTTAAGGTTATCAGACAGAACAAATTGTAAAACCTTTGGGCCCATTATAAATACTATCCCAGGATTCAGGCTGCACAGTCCAATTCTGATGTTTAAAAGAACAATGGCTGAATCTTATGTATTTTTAAGCTAAGCCAGAGTTAGAACATTAGAACTAAGAAATTGGAGCAGGAGTAGGCCATCCGGCCCCTCAACCCTGCTGTGTCATTCAATAAGGTCATGGTTGATCTTTTTGTGGACTCAGCTCCACTTACCCGCCCGCTCACCATAACCCTTAATTCCTTTATTGTTCAAAAATTTACCTATCTTTGCCTTGAAAACATTTTAACAAGGTAGCCTCAACCGCTTCACTAGAAGGGAATTCTACAGATTCACAACCCTTTGGGAGAAGAAGTTCCTCCTCAGCTCAGGCCTAAATCTGGCCCCCTTTATTTGAATTCTATGCCTTCTAGTTCTAGTTTCACCCACCATAATTTTATACGTTTCTACAAGATCCACCCTCTCATTCCTCTGAGGCAGGGCACAGTTTCTTGATATATCTTATGAAATTCATCTCATCCACTATCTTCCCTGGTACTACGGTGCCACTTTCGTGTGATGCTTACCCATTCTTACCAGACGTCATTCCTGGAAGAATTCACCACTGCCAGGATATCCAGAATTGACTGGTATTCCTGGTGCAGTTATCACCTAAAAGGCTGTTGCACACACAGACAATCACTGCAAGCCCAGAGTTGCCCTGCACAGTGCATGGTGTTTACCCCACCTATTCGGTGACCAGCTTTGTGGTCAGAGTCCTGGACATCTTATTGGTCAGTGTGGTACTGATGTGGGACTTCCAGTAGTAGATGGTCCAAAGCCATGCCATGCCAGCATATTCCAAGGTTGCTCCTCCAGCTCAAAGTGATCTCAGTCAGCTGGATGAAGGCATTTACTATCGGAAGTAGATCAGTGACCTTCTACTCTGCCTGCACAAAGTGCCACTATCTTCTCTCCAACAGCTCACACTCACTATATCTCTAGCTCTGTACCCGCCAAGGCTCACGCTCTACCATCGTCATGATGCCTGCAGCATCTTCCCACACTCAGCATAGCCCAACACCATCCCTGACACCACTACCCCTGCATGCCCTCTGCACTGCCAACTCACTGACTCGAGAAACCTCACAGGGAAGGTAACAGCTGAGCCACCCACTTCCATCTCCTGCAATACCTACTTCTTCCTCCAGGAGGAAAACAGCCCCCAAAGAGCATGAAGAGTCAAGACTCTCCTGAAACACTCAAAAACAGAAATTCTGGGAGATAGTCAGTAGATCTGGCAGCATCTGTGGAGAGAGAAATAGATTTAACATTGTGGGTCCAGTGATGAAGAATGGTCCTGGGGCTGGTATTGTAAGCTGCCACTGACTTATTTGATCAAACAGACATATGAGTATGAATGAGGAGAATTGAGGTGTTCATGAGGCATAAAACATGCTATAATCCCTGTTAATTGACAACTTGCCAGTAGCAAGAACCCTGCCTCACCGTTATGTAAATGCATAATAAATGCTCAAGAGCTTCTGATGTTGAGACAGGCCTCATAGGACTCCTTGCACAATTTTGCCAACCAACTCATCATAGTCCACATCGCTCATACCTTCGTACGATTAAGTCTGATATGACAAATGTAAAACTACAGTGCAATCTCATAATGGAAGGAAAAATCATAGGATCCATGCAAATTGAAGATAAAACACTGAACAGAAGATCCAACCATTTCTAAAATAAAGTTTTATTTGCAGTAGGGTTGGTATGATGAGAACTCACACAACATGAACACTAAATCACATGCAGTTGGTGGCTATAATGGGGAGAGGAACATGTTCATACTAGAGACAGACCCATGTGATTTGATTGTCAAGGAAAAGAAACCTAAACTGAACTCTACTGAAAATCAAGAGACAGTTTTACACCTTGCTACCGAAAAAAATACCAGCTCTTTGGGGACATAGAGGCAAAGCGGCAAAGAGGGAAAGAGATAATATAGTTGCTGTGAACAGCAGGGGCTATGTTTATGTTAAGCAGTCAAACAGAATGATGGTGAGAGTTAACTCTCTGTTGGAAAGGAGGAAGGCAGAACACAAAGAAAAATTGACTTGAGACATAGCTATTAAAATGGTTCTTCAAGAAGAAACCAGGAAGACTCACAGACAAATCCTAAGAAGAGCAAGATTACCTTACGTCAAGAGAGTACAAAGACCTATCCACTTTATAAGGTATAATTCTGCAGACACTGATGACAGCCAACATCGAAGCAGGCAAAGAGCAGGTATTATAAGGGTCTGATCAATGTGAGCTATGGTGAGATGTTTGGCAAAATCAGGTCACAACTGTGACGATGCCTATTTTGACACCAGGAACAACTTGTGCCATTTTTTATGCTCTTCACAGCAGCATGGGAAGATTCTCGTTAGGCAGTGGTGAGATGACAATCAACAGGGGCGAACACTTGTTAAATGTGTTGTTAATGGAAAACCTTGCCTCCTCAATATTCAGCTTCTTATGTTACCAAACTTGCCAAACATGCCAGACATTGGGAAAGTTGACATGGAAACCAGAGTGGGTAGCTGGTGGGTTGAGCTCATTGCTTGCTCGAAACTGGCACCACCATTTCAGAGTATGCTCAATGGGCACAATTCACATGCACCCCATATCCATGAACATTGGCATCTGACATGTGTCAGCTTTTACACACTCTCATAGCACATCTTCAATCCACTTAGGGGACACTGCTGAATTTCAATGCTGCATCTCAGGCTGCACCTGCAACTATCATTGTAAATAAAAGCTAAAAGAACTGCAGATGCTGTAAATCAGAAACAAAAGCACAAATTGCTGGAAAAAACCTAGCAGGGCTGGCAGCATCTGTGGAGAGAAATCAGAGTTAATGTTTCAGGTCAAGTGACCCTTCCTCAGAACTATCATTGTGATGCTGCAGCAAGGACACTGTGCTCAGGGATACGCTCATAAACTGGACCAGGCTGCATCTACAAACTCTTGGCTTGCTCTTTTAATGTTCACTCATTCTCCACTTATCTGGATGGTCACGGTATCCATGCCTTCTACTGCCTTCTCTTGCCTTTTTATGTTTTGGCCCGTCTGTCGGTGATACAAGACATATATCACTGCTGTCTTGCGTTCGCATTTTGCACAGACACAAAGCCATGAAGCTTTTTATGATTGTCAGCAGACCTCAGTCAAATCAAGGCAGATGAGCTTTTGCTCTGTGGGTTATGGCAGTGGAAGATAGGGTAGCCTCTGATATCAGTCCTGGCCTTTCTCAGGGCTTTCGGAGTCAGGATCCTTTCCTTATAATGGGTAAGGATCCAAATGTTGGGGAGACCACCACATGTCCTAACTCTTTCTGCTCTATTGTAGGCTGTTTGTCTCAGGAAATGAGAGAGAAGCAGCAGATAAAAGTAGGTGGCACAGCTGTTACTGTCGGTGCAGGTGGAAGGTGTCCCAAGTGAGTGAGTAGGTAGTGTGGAGGACATGCAGGATTAGTAGTGCCAGGTGCTGCTGTGGGTGTTAGCATGGAAAGATTTTTCGGACAATAGTGACAGTGGTAGAGCATGATCATCGGTGGGAGATGGGTAATGTAACAGAAATGGAGTGAGTATGCGGTATAGGAGAGAAGATTTTGGCACTTACATTGGGAAGTGGAGGAGGACATTGACTTTCTTATTATTTTGCTGGGCATTGCTCCAGATACTGAGACAGCTTAAACCCAGATGGCAACCTTAGACCAGGCTGGCTTCTGCTGCTCGTCCTGGGGGAGGGGGATGTCCAGCATTGGCACCACCCCATGTAGCAGGACCTCGAGGACCATGCCCGCAGAGTGGGTATTGATCTCCCTTTGACTTTTTAAAGATGATACATGTGCAAGGAATGCTCATGAATTCTGGGTTATCTGCTAAATGGTATGTTGTTACAGGGACAGCATATAGTACGATGGGGCAGAAATCGGATATCAGAGACCTCATAAGAGCATGGTGAGTAATTAATGAATCAGGTTTTGGTAAGATATGGTGATAAAACCCGGTATACCTTGCAGCAACAAACTCAGGAAAAACCTCAATACAACCCAGACTTTGATATCTCATTGATTTTAAGCTTAATAGATGGATGAGAGTCTCTGTCCTACCAGACCAAGTACCATAGTTAAGAAATAGAAATTACAGCTTGCAGAAGTAAGGATACATTCTGCAAGTGAATAACTCAAGAGTAAAAGTTTGCTACAAGTAACACTGCATTATAAAGAACATGACAGTGTTGAAATTATGCAAGTAATTCACAAACAACACTTGACTGAGTTTGTATTCATAATCTGAAGACATTCAACCTGCTCAACCAGTTTAAGTAAAGATCTTATATACTTCAGCAAAGATTTATCAGTTGATTGAGAGTAAAGATTTGTCTGAACAAAATGGAGATGAATTGCATTCAATCCATGGAAACCAGATCAATGTCCGCACATTCAGAGCACAGAAAAGAAAGTCCTGATCTTATTACCTAGGCTGTGTGAGAGAGAATATTCTCAGCAGCTGTCTTCCATGATGGATGTTGTTGAACTTAAATGACACCCACATGATATTGTAGAGTGGTTACCTGCGTTAGTAGGAAATTTTCCCCTGCAAAGGGAATTCAAAAGGTTGAGAGTGTTCCATGTACGATAATGGGCCCACTAATGGGTTTAGCAGGAATGACATCCTTCCAGAAGGACATCCAATGGAACAAATATACTCCAGCAGAAAACAGATTTACAGATGATCAGAATCATTGTCAATACACCTCTATCCAAAAACACATTAATCTTCCAAATCTGAAAAGGATGCTTTGTAGAAGAATTGAGAAACCACCAATCTATCTGAATTTGTGAAGTGTTGCAAAGTTAGGTAGTGTACTTGTGGATCGGAAGGCAGGACGTTAGAATTTGATGTTTGAAAATAATGATGCTTATAAAATAATCAAGGGGAAAGCAGTGTGTGGCCCCTTTAAAAGATGACATGCTTTTTCTAGGCTTGGAGATTAAAAAAAAATCTATGTGCAGCTTATGGGTTTGCAGGTGCATAGATCACCTAAATTGCAACATTTCTGTCAAAAGGCTGGATGGTTAGCAGTTCAAGATGCAGTTTAAGTAGGAACTGCAGATGCTGGAAAATCTGACATAACAAGGTGTAGAGCTGGATGAACACAGCAGGCCAAGCAGCATCATACGAGCAGGAAGGCTAACGTTTCAGGCCTAGACCCTTCTTCAGAGAAGGATCTAGGCCCAAAATGTCAGCCTTCCTGCTCCTCTGATGCTGCTTGGCCTGCTGTGTTCATCCAGCTCTACACCTTGTTATCCCAAGATGCAGTTTTGTTTTGTTATCAAAACAACAAGTTTGAGTATCAGCCAATTAATTTAAACCAGGCACTTAGATACTAAAAAGCAATTAAATTAAAGATCAGAGAATCCCTACAATGTGGAAACAGGCCCTTCAGCCCAACATGTCCACACCTACCCCCCAGAGCATCCCACCCAGACCCATCCCCATCCCCTGAATCTACACATCCCTAAACACTATGGGCAATTTAGCATGGCCAATCCACCTAGACTGCACATCTTTGGACTGTGGGAGGAAGCCCATGCAGACACAGGGAGAATGTACAAACTCCACACAGACAGATGCCTGAGGGTGGAATTGAACCTGGGTTCCTGGTGCTGTGAGGCAGCAGTGCTAACCACTGAGCCACCATGCTGCCCCAAATTAAATTTGATGGTTTTGTCAATGTAGGACAAATCCTATTGTGAGAAATTGATATGTCATCAAGGACATAAAAGATGGGGACAATTGCAAAGTCGGCAGAGAGCGAAGTGCTATCTGCTAAGAGATCAGCTCTCTCAGCTCTTAGAGAAAGCATCATCTAAATAAAGGTACCACAGCAGTCTTAGTTACTTTCCCGACAAAAGAATACAACAGAGAAGGCCCTCCTGACAGAAGATCAATGGAGCAGATACAGAACATTCCAGAAGACATAACCTGGCTGTAATTTCGAGAGCCTAAGTTCTTTTATTTTGTTATTCTGGTTTATATAAGTGGGACTTGTATTCATTGGAAAAGCAAACTATTAGAATTTTTTTATTCAGGAATAGCTAGTAGTTAGAAGGGACTTTTTTCAGTTTGTTAATAGTTCAGTTAATTTGTTCATTGTTAGAATTAGATAAATAAATTGTTACTTGTTGATTGTAGAGTGAGCGTCAGGAGTTTATTTCATTTAACCAGAGATAGTAAGAACTGCCGATGCTTGAGTCTGAGATAACTGAAGAAGGGTCCCGACCCGAAACATCAGCTTTCTTGCTCCTCTGATGCTGCCTGGCCTGCTGTGTCCCTCCAGCTCCACACTGTGTTTTCCCATGTAACTACTCTTTTGTAACAGACTTGGGATGAGAGGCAGGTTATACCACTTTTCACACTTCTTTTAACATATTATAGGGTGAGGTGAGCCTCTCTGGCTGTTTCCGTTTTAGTTATCCGGAGGGGAGCAGTACACTTTATAACAGATGTCAAAGAACTGTGGCAAGATGGTATGCTAGTATATATGTAAACAGTCAGATATCTGAATATGTAAATGTTAACTATGAGGAAAACACCTTGGGGAAAATACACAAAAGGTAATCATTTTGAAAGGTTGGAAACTGCATTCAGCTATAATCTAACAATGTTACACAGACCTGATCTGTGAGAACTAGGGGGTCCAGTTTTAGATCCCAATGGGGTCAGACATGTCATATATGGCTCTTGATAATCTTAGTAATTATGTCTAACTAGTCAATATAAATCATACCTCATGCTATCATGCAGTAAGCTACACCTTGCTGTTAAGATAAGAGCCTCTTCTTATTCAGACTCAGTGGCAGTTGATCCTCTATTACTGCCAACCAATTACCCCTTGGATTCAATACAGAAGTAACGAATGGTGTAAACACTCTATCTTAGCCCCAAGCTGCCAGTGGTTTGTTCTACAGACATATGATAGTTAATATTTTAACATTTAATTTTAATTCTAACACTTAACCAAGTATAGGTATTTTATTTTGTAAGTCAAGCTCTCGTTCTTTCAAATGTATATTAGCTCTGCATTGAGCAAAATTATTTTTGAACATCTATTTATCCATATTTTTCCCCAGGTTTTGAATATTTTACTGTCACTTGATGATCAGAACCTTTTTTTTCCCAGAGATGAAATATCTAATGCTAGGGGGGCATGTATTTGAAGTGAGTGGGGGAAAGTTCAAAGGAAATGTGAAGGGCAAGTTTTTTACATGGAGTGTGGTAGGAGTCTGTAATGCATGGCCAGGGGTAATAGTGGAGGCAGACATGATAGGGGCATTTAAGGGACTTTTAGATAAGCACATGAATATGCAAGGAATGGAGGGATATGGACCAAGGGCAGGCAGAAGGGATTAGTTTAATTTGGATCGGGTTCGGCACACATCATGGATGTAAGGGCCCGTTCCTGCGCTGTACTGTTTTGTGTTCTACGTTCTATGTCGTCTCTGTTCTGCTAAAGTTAGCCTTGGCAAAATTGAGAACTGTAATACTTGGGTGAAATTTCTCCTTTTCAAGTTTAACCTTGAATCCCATCATATTATTATTATTGTTCTATTATCAGTATATTATTAACTAAGCCTGGCACAAAATCACAAGTGGCCAATCCATTTGGTAGCTGTTCACTGAAAGCATTCTACCTTACTGTGGTTAGATATGGAAATTCTAACCGCTTCCAGACCATCAGCTGTTGATAGCCTGTAATCCCTCAACATTTGGCTTTCAGCAGTGCTCTTGAGGGACTGGGAAGAAATCTGAAATGAGATTTAAAATTCATTGAACTTTCTCTTGCACGTCACCAAACAGTCTCATGTGAAATTTCTCCATCACTGCCAAATCCAGGATTCAGATGAACGTATCAGTTAGACTTGACTGGGATTAATTTGTTATATCACAAGAAGGCAGATGAATTAATAATTTGGCTTGATCAGAACTAATCATATGTAATTTTGGGCTGGCAATGATGAAAAGGTTGAGCACTTAGAAGCTGTTTAAACTAACTTTGATGAATAATAATGAATCCTCAATAATAAATTCAAAGATATCATTTCTTTATAATCCCAAAAATCAGTCCAATTTTGCAAAAACTTTTTTTTTATTCAGTTGCATATTAAGTCATCTCCCCTAATTTCCCTCAGGTCTGCCATTGACCTACAGACCACAATATGATTGATAACTCTCTCCATTAAAATTCCAGACAGGTAACCTTGTTCTAGAAATGTTGAGGCATACTATGAAAGCAGTGTAGAGGATATTGCTTCTCTGCTTTGACCTTTCTCTTATGTGACCTCTGGATGTGTGAAACTGACACTTAGATGGCCAAAAGTGAAAGAGGCTTTTATTTCTCTAACTTTATTTTGGTGAATGCAGAACCTAACCAGAAAATGTTCTAGCTGGGAACCATTTTTAGAGAACTCCTATTGCTCTGGGGGCAACCAGTTACGCTTGTTTTTGTAGTCTGTACAGCAAAATGCTGACAAACAAACATTAGTGTCACTGTGAAAATCTGCTTCAAAGGAGGAATAGTCAAGAGGACAAAAATAATAGAGTATAAATTGTCAAGAGCTAATTGATTTCACATGGTACCAAAGACCAAAAATATTGTTCTTCTTTGATTGACCTCTATTCCCTAGTGCTTGCCTTGAATTCTATCTGTCATGCAGCCTTCCTACCACCCTATAACTCAACAAAGTGCTTCTAATTGTTATATTTCATCTCTATACAAAGTAATTTGTTTCCTTTTAGGGCTGTTCTTCAGAAATTCTCAAGGTTTACCTTTTGATTCTTGGTGCTTCATTTTGATCTATTTGCGTTTTCAGAAGCTACGTTTTACACTTCTTTGCTCATTTACTAGATGATGCTGACATGTAGTAATAATACCGTTTGTATTTGTGTTGACAGAATTGGGGTATTAGAACTCTCAAAGAAACAGAAGTAAGAGAATTCATCCTGAATACTTATCAACTTTGTATTAACTCTCAAGCCACAATGCACAGAAAAACATTGATTCTCTAGACAATGTAATATTTAAATTGGCACAAGAAAACAAGCATAAATTATGTAAGTTATTAGGATATTAACTGAAAAGCTCTTCTACACACAAAATGCCATGATGTGAAGGTGTTAGTTTTGGACTGGGGTGGACAAGGTCAGAAGTCATACGACACCAGTTTATAGTCCAACAGGTTAATTTGAAATCACAAGCTTTCATAGCACTGCTCCTTCAACAGGTGACATACAAAATCCCATCACCCTAAACACACCATCCAGATGTGTTTCCAATGCATGCTCACAAAACTAGAATATTTTAACCAAGCAGTTATTATCATTTTAACTACATCTTAGATTTGAATGTCAAATCTAAATTTAACAAATTCCATTGCAAAAAGGCATCCACTTCATTTTACCCATATCGTAGCTCCTGAACATATGCAGCCATAAGTTAGAAATTTCACATTCATTTGCAAATAATTCATTATCTCAGTGAATTCAACTTTTCTTGGCTCCCAGTTAAGAGTGTTTCTTTGCTGACAGACTTTAAACTTTTTCTTTCTTCACTGCAGCCTCTTCCATCCCCTCCCATTCTTTTCTGCACTTATATTCTTCCTCTGTCCTACCCCACAAGCAGCCTCCTGTTATCTCTCAACACTTTGGAGCCACCCTGTTTTTCTTCTACTCTCTTGCAGTCTCCCTACCTCCACCAAAACCCCAGCAGCCCCTATCATCTGTCCCTTTCTTGTGGCTATACTGTATTGTTTCTTCTCTTTCAACCCCCTGACAGCTTCCCTTTCTCATCAAGACCATTAGTACCTTCATTCCAACCACGCCACCCCCAGGGAGATGACAGCTGGCTGTCTCAGTAAAAGAGAGGCTTCCAACTCTCCCTTCTGAGGAATATCAAAAGGTGGCTAGCCTATGTCCCTGGACCTCAACTTGCATCCCCAGGATGCCCTCCTTGATCCAAAAGACACTTCCCAGGAGACTGCTCCATTGCTGACACTTACTTACCTGAACGCCTACCACTTCTCCAATCACAGGTTGCGTTTATCCTGCATTTGTAGATTCATTAATAAACCTATGAGCAGCAAGCAACAAAGAGAACCAACCTGTGATTGGAGGAACAGCTGCTGACAGATTCTCTCCATTCTACTCATGGAGGTAACTTCTTTCCTCCAAGTTGCCCTCATTATTGAATTTTCCTGGACTGTTTAGAGATGAATTCATCTGCCACTTCTGCTTAGTTTGAGCACTGTGATACTTTCCCTTCTTTTATGCATCCATGATTCTGTAAATCTTTTCTTCCAATGTCTTTAGTGTGGCTCTCACATTTTCTATGTGCCGTCCAAACATTTTTTTTTGTTATTCACACTTCCTTAGATGTAATGAACTCTTGTTGACTCCCAAGATAAACTTGAGCAATTGCTCATTGCTCAAGGCAGATATTGATGGAGGAAAAGAGAGTTGTGTTAAATTGTTTTTAAAAAAAAGACCCTCAGGCTATTCAAGTGGATATTCTCACTAGAGATATTTCAGTAAAGAAAATTAATTATTGCTTTGAACTTTCAAATCTAGCAAACATGTTTCCTTTTAACCATCAGTTTTTTGTTGACAAATTCATGAATGCTTCCTGCTGGACATAACAAGTTAAAGTACAGTGTCAAAACCATGAAGATGAAATGTTAACTGTGTTTCTCACTTTGCAAATGCTGCCTGATTTGCTGAAAGCTTTCAGCATTTTCTGACTTTGTTTCAGGTTTCCATCATCTGCAGTATTTTGCTTGTGTTAATGAATAAAGGATTACCTTTCTATTCGCCATTTCACAAGCTCAAGAACTCTCAATTTTTTTCTTCAATCCTTAGTAATGGTGACAAGGCCAGCCTTCCACAGGAACCATACCCACCAGGACAGCCTGGTCCACCCTTCCTTCACCCCCAACACCCTCCCACAGCCCTACAGCGCCTTCCCCTGTAACCCGGTGAAAGTGCAACACCTGACCATTTACCTCCCCCCTCCCCACTACCCCACTATCCAAGGGCCCAAACATACCTTCCAGGTGAAGCAACTTTTCACCTGCAGTTCCCACAATCTAGTCTACTGCATTCACTGCTTACAACGTGGTCTCCTCTACATTGGGGAAATGAAACATAGACTGGGTGACCGCTTTGCAGAACATCTACGTTCTGCTCGCAAAAAAGACCCTGAACTACCTGTTGCCTGACACTTTAACCCACCACCCTGTTCCCTGGCCAACATCTCTGTCTCTGACTCATTGCAATGTTCCAGTGAAGCTCAGCGCAAGCTGGAAGAACAACACCTCATTTTCTACCTGGGGACACTGCAGCCCTCCAGACTCAATATCGAGTTCAATAATTTTAGGGCCTAAACTCTCCCATGTCCTAGCCCCCTACACCACACACCAGGCCTTGATATCACATAGTCTGCCATTACACACTACCTATTGTTAGTCACTAATAGTCCCCATTAATAACTATTCATCTTCCTAGCCAGATTGTTATCAACTCATTTGTCTATCCAACTGCTCTTCTTTCTCTTCAGGCTCTTTCCTCTCATTTACTCCCTACCCCACCCCCTTCCTATTTTCTGTATATAGACATTTTCCCAGCTACCATCAGTTCTGAGGAAGGGTCACCAGACCTCAAATATGCACAAATGCTGCCAGACCTTCTGAGCTTTTCCAGCAACTTCTGTTTTTGTTCATTTTCCAGCAACTTCTGTTTTTGATCTGCTGGTGATCTGGCTTGAGTGTCTCTTGTGGTGCAGTGGTAGTTTCCCTATCTCTACTCTGAAAAGTCAATGTTCAAACCCCACCTTTGCCAGAAGTGCATCGTTACCTCTATGAACAGGATGATTAGAAACTGACAAGGCAACTTTCTTTGGTGAAATCTTGGAATTCTCAACTCCAGTGAGTCATGGAAGCTCAGTATTTCATTTTTGAAGCAGACTTTCATATATTTCTTATTACCAAGGGATAAAGAGTTATAGGGCTTACATGGATAAAAGACATTGAAATATCCAATCAGCAATGATCATATGAACTGGTGGAGCAGGCTTCTTGGACTGAATGACCTACATCTCTTCCGACATGAGATAGCAAGAACTACCGATGCTTGAGTCTGAGATAACACAGTGTAGAGCTGGAGGAACACAGCAGGCCAGGCAGCATCAGAGGAGCAGGAAAGCTGACGTTTTCTGAAGAAGGGTCTCGACCCGAAACGTCAACTTAACTCTTCCTAAATTCCTAGTTTACAATTGCAGATTTCTTAATGAAATTTGAATTCCACCAGATGCTATGTTAGGTTTGACCTATGACCTCACAGCATTAGTCCGACACCTCAGATTACTAATGCGGTGATATCACCATTACACCTCGTCTAGTGAGAGCCTTTGATTTGGTCTAGTTGCAGTTTGTGATGGACTTGTGAGTATGATGCATTCAGAGACATCTGGAAGCTTGCTATCAAGAAGTATCTCACATCTTTCTCTGTGATTGCATCGATAAAAGAACTTGAAGAATCTGAAAGGAGTTTAATACAAGTAAAGATTTAGGTTAATCAGTTATTGAAGATCAACCATCACTCTGTAAACAACATCATGTCACCATCACTAAAAAAAAAACAAAAGGAATGAGAGAAACAAGCTTGTGGTCTTGACTCTAACTGTGGAATTTATTTCTCCCTGGCCATTATTTTTTCACACATAAGACTCTGCGAAACAGGAACAGAAGCAGGCCATTAGGCCCTTGCGCCTACTCCACTATTCAATAGGATCCTGACTGATCCAATCTTCCACTTTGCTGTCCATTTCCCATTGCCTTTGATTCCCCAACTGATCAAGAGTCTATCTGTCTCAGCCTTCAATATAGACAAAGATTCTGCCACCCAGTTCTCCTTGGCGAGAAGTCCAAAAGACTCTCAACCTTCTGAGGGAAGAAATTCCTCCTCATCTCAGTTTTAAATTGGCACACCTTAATTCTGGGACTAAACTGGTCCTAGACTCTGTCATGAGGAGAAACATCCTCTCAGTATTTACCCTGTTAAGTACCTTAAGAATTCTGTCTATTTCAATGAGATCACCTCTTACCACCTATTATGTCTGTGGCAAACTATCTGCTTTTATCTCAGCAGGCCTGGCAGCATCTGTGAAGGTAAAAACAGAGTTGGGTTTTGGGTCTAGTGACCCTTCCTCAGAACTGTTCAGTTAACTCTGTTTTTAGCTTCACAGATGCTTCCAGACCTGCTGAGCTTTGCCAGCAACTTTGTTTTCATTCCTGATTTACAGCATCTGCAACTCTTTCAGTTTTTATCTGCTTTTATCTATCTTTATGAATAAATGTGTGTGTGCTTGGAATTTTAAACGAGAATAGCTTAAGTTGAACAGTAGTAATCAGTTATCCACATTGCTTGCCATTTGTTGAAGAAAAAGAGTGTTTACAATAAGTAGAGTTATTTTCCTGTGAATGACAAGGCCTGGTGTGATTGACCTTTTCCTAAATAGCAATCAGTCAAGCAAGTTGATCATCTTAGTGGTTTTATTGAATAGTTATATATTAATAATGGGTGCTGAATAGTGGGGCTTGATTATCAAAGTACTCTTCCCAGTTGAGTTGTGACATGTGATCTTGCTAGAGCAATCCAAAATCTTGGCAATTTTCAAAATCTTGATCTTGGAGGAAGAATATAAGAAAATAGGGAATAAAAGATTCAAAAGGGACAGAACGGTGGCTCAGTGGTTAGCACTACTGCCTCACAGCACCAGGGACCCAGATTTGAATCCACCCTTGATTCTGCAAATCTTGTTTGTAAATCTATTGAGACAACAAGGTGCAGAGCTGGAAGAACATAGCAGGCCAAGCAGCATCATAGGAGCAGAAAGGCTGACGTTTCGGGCCTAGGCCCTTCATCAGATGATCTGCTGTGTTCATCCAGCTCTACACCTTGTTGTCTCGGATTCTCCAGCATCTGCAGTTCCTACTATCTCTGTAAATCTATTGAGTTGTTTACAGGTCATTAAATTGCCCTGGTTAGGAATGCCCAAAACTCTCTTCCTGTACCTGTGCATGTGGTTAAGAAGTCTAATGGAATGCTATATTTTATTACAAGAGAAACTGTACATGAAAGTAAGGATGACAGGGCATTGCCAAATCCACATGTTGAATATTATGTGCAGTTTTGGTCATCTTACTTAAGGAAGAGAGCAAATATTTTTTATATTTATAAGATCCTGAACATTCTCGACAAAGTTTAATTGTCAAGGCTGTTTCCTCTTCCAAAATGGTAGCGGAGCTGCATGGCTGAGTTTGGACTTCTGTGCCCAGAGTAGGTCCGCGGGTTCATTGACATTGTGGTATGAGGTGTGGGCAGCAGCGGCAGAAAGGTCACGACACCTGCTGGCAATCAGGGTTGGCGGTGGTCATGACAGCAAAGCTCCTCCCAGTGATCAGCATTGGCGGCACTGGCAACAAAAACATGGCTGGTCCCAGCAATCGATGCAAGACTCGCAGGCTGGCTGAGCATTCCATACACCTTTTTGAGATGGGATGTTGAGAAGATCTGGACATTTTTCTTTCATTTTGGTTCTGTTTATTTTATTTCTCCTATTTTTTTTTTCTAAATTCCGCTTTCATAACCAAGATGGTGCTAGAGAATGGTGACTTTGTTCACTTTTCACTGGACTCTTTTATCCCTATACTTGAGTAGATGTGACAATAAAATCTAATTCTAAATAATTCTCTTGTGGGTGTACCCAGAGCTAAGGAGCGATAGTTTAAAATTAGGGGTAGCACTTTAAGTATAGGGGAGGAGGAGTTTTTTTACCTCTCAGAGGGCTGTGCAACTTTGCAACTCTCTGCATCAAAACACAGGAGGGACTGGAGTCATTGAATATTTTTAAGGCAAAATTAGACAGATGCTTGTTAGGAAGGTTAAGGTTATTGGGGTAGATGGGAATGTGCAATTCAAAACATAAACAAATCAATCATGATCTTACCCAATGGCAGAACAGGCTTGAGGAGATGAATGGCCTTTTCTGTTTCTATTTCAAATATTTGAATGGTTAATGGGTCTGGGACTTATGAAGAGGAGACTGAGATTTGGGTACTGAATTGCTGCCTTGTGGTCTCTTTTCAGAATGGTGCACAGGTATGAGTTTGTCCCTACACACGTGCGTGTGTTTCTGTGATATGTGCAAGCCTATTGGGTGAAAATGAGATTATGCTCATCTCTGATGCCTTTTATGGCAGAGTAGCTAGGTAAGAGGTGATCTGATTGAGATGCCATTTCAACTCTTACCTCAACAATGCTGAATCCAAAACAGAAGTGGCTAGAACACGGGGACATGAGGAGAAAAAGGCCATGAGGCAAGGGAAGGTGAGTGCAACCAGCTGGATAGCTCTACCAAAGAGACAGTACAGACACAATAGGTCAAATGACCTTCTTCTATTCTGCATCATTCAATTGTGCAAATGGTTTTATTTAAACACATCAATCAGAACAGATTGCATTTTTCAAAAAGATTTTTGAGTTGCATTTTCATGTGCAACGACTTAGCTCTTGTAAAGAATGGTGATCTATTAGAGAGTAAACAAGCCATTAATGGGATTTATAAATCTAAAGTCAATCTGCTGACGTTGTTTTCCTTTGAACAGAGAAGACAAAAAAAGGTGCTTGATTGAGGTGTACAAACATATAAGTGGCATAAATAGGGCATAGAGGGAGAAAACTTAATTTCTCCTTAGTAGAGGTGTCAGTAACCGGAAGGGACACAGTTTTAAGGTAAGGAGCAGGAGATTTTGAGGGGATTTCAGGAATTTTGTTCCCACTCAGAAGGCGATGGATGGCTGGAACTCACTGCCTAATAGTCCAGATCTTTTAAAAATATTTAGATGAGCACTTGCAACACCGTAGCATACAAGGCTATGGGCCATGTGCTGGGAAATGTGATCAGAATAGGTGGATGCTGATGACCAGCAAGGACGCATTGGGCTGAATGGCCTTTTTCCATGCTATAAAATCCTATGTCTGTATTGGTTTATGTCTGAATATCAAGCTCATTTTTATGGCAAATTTTAGGAGTTTGTATCATAAATCACGAGATGGTGTGGTTGGCAACTCTGTTTATGCCAGCAGTACCAATACAGATGATAGAACACATTTCCTTGCCTGCAGAATGAGATATCAGGGTGAGGGTGAAAGATATGTTCGTATAAAAGAGAAATCACTGGCAATCTGGGCTCGCAGGAGAAGATAAAGATGTCACAGAAAAAGAGCAGAGAAAAGCAGCAGATTTCTCCCTGTGTCCTGACAAACACCTAATTGATAGCTGTGCTCCCTGAATTACAACAGTGGTGACATTTCATAAGTAGTTTATTGACTTTTACAGCATTTTGGATGCTCAAATGGTGCTAAGTAAATGCAAGGCTCTCTTTTTAAGTGCACCTGTAACACCTTTACTTGATTACTGAGTAGTTGCTGTCTTTCTGAAGCCGCGATCTGCTGCAGTTTTAAATTTCACTCATGAGAGTGTGTGAGAGGAATTTAACAAGCAAGCTTTTTGCATTTAATGTGGAAGGACCGCTAGGATGGCTCGATGCTATTAGTGGTGCTGCCAGCAGCTGCTAAATGCTGCTTTTCATTAATTGTTGTGTCATTCAGTTGCACCCTAGTGAAAAACTACCAGCAAATGGAATTCTGTGTTCATTAAGATGAAATACCAGTGTCCGGCATAAAGCTGCTTCGGTGAGTAACCGGTATCAGCAGCTAGATCTCCCAAGTGTACCAAAGGCTCTGTAATGTACTTCAATAGTAGGTTCTACTGCTACAGTGTGATGTTTTCCAACCCGCAGACAATCCAACCTATGAGATCTCAGAGTTAAATAACCACAAAATGAGTAAATTCTGCACTCTGTCAGAGAATGAGTTTAAAGGGAATGTATATCAAATAAAGTGGATGGTGGTCCTGATTCTGTAACCTGGAATCCCCATTAGAGTGGCTTCCGGTTGTGATATGATCCTTTAAGGGCATATAAAATCTCTTGACAATCATGATCAGCCTCAGCAAGTATTAGTCCCAAGACAGTTTGAAACCGCAGTGAATTTTACCTGTAAATAGTTTTATTTACAAATAAAGAACATGCCTTATAGTTTCACAAATCTGTGTGTATGTTTAATACAATTGCACCTAAAGAAGTAAAACAACACGATGGCAGTTGGCAGACTCTGAAGATTTTTGACTTTACACCATTCTTAACATGCTGAGTTTGACTATTTGTCTGCAAAACACGCAAGATTC
Source organism: Rhincodon typus (assembly GCF_021869965.1). Lineage (NCBI taxonomy): Eukaryota > Metazoa > Chordata > Chondrichthyes > Orectolobiformes > Rhincodontidae > Rhincodon > Rhincodon typus. Next base: position 39,212,375 of record NC_063354.1, on the reverse strand, counting down.
AACTCCTTCGCATCAAATTGAAGAAAAGAGCTAGTGTGAAAGGAAAACAACTATCAAGGCTTAGACTGTTCATCAGATAAATACTGCACACTGGGTTGGAAAGAAAGTAACTATCCTTCAACAATTTCTAACAGTCAAAGCAAGCTAGGGAAGATGAAAGCTGTCTGCATTGTTTCATGTATCCAGTGAAGCACTCAGTTTTCATGACAAAAAGGATACTTGAGGACAAAGCTTAAGTAAACATGAGAAAAATAAACTCAACAGCACCACCATTGTCATGTAGCAGTAATCTGTGGTGAACTGAAGCATTGTCCGCCAAAGGTACTAGAAATTCAAACTAGGAAAGCATGGTGGCTCAGTGGTTAACATTGCGGCCTCACACAACCAGGGACCCGGGTTTGATTCTACCCTCGGGCGACTCTGTGTGTGGAGTTTGGACATCCTCCCTGTGTCTGTGCAGGTTTGGTCTGGTTTCCTCCATAAGTCCAAAGATGTGTGGGTTAAGTGGTTTATCACAGAGATAAAGGAGGGGCTGGGGTCTGGGTACAATGTTCTTTGGAGTTGGTATGGATTCGATGGGCTGAATGGCCTGCTTTCACCTGCAGGGATTCTACGATAATTTAGCTCTAGAAAAGTTGGAAATTGTTAAAATTCTGAAAAAAAATGAACACTGGATTGCCAAAGTTCATTTGGAAAACAATGGGTCTCCTATATGAAGTTACCATTGTCTAAACGCATGTCAAGTTGTCCTGGAGCAGATGAATAAGACATTAGAATTAAAACTGCCTTAGATAATGAAGGTACCCACAGACTGAGCACATTAGATAGGTTCAACAGCCTTCTCAAGAATCCAGAACTAATATGCTCAACACTTAATCATCAACTATGATCAAAGCTCAACTTCAAATACGCCATGTGCAATTTTTGTCCTTCGGTAACATCTAGTGGAGCCAAGTGACCAATTCATAAGTAGATCCAGAGGTAAAGGACATGATTATAACTTCATGGCAGCAGAGCTATGCAACAGAATAAGCAAGCTCATGATATCATCTACTCAATGGAAGTATTCCAATAAGACACTTTGGGCCAAGCCAAAGATTGAACCGTGGAAGCATGATTATGAAGCAGATACACTTATAAAGCTGTACTAATAAGTGGACCGAGCCTATCCACTATGTGTTAGTTAAGCTCTGTTGACTGGACAGCTGGTTTGTAAATCCAGAATGATGCACCACTGTGGGTTCAATTCCCACATTGGCTGAGGTTACAATGAAGGAGCTTCCTTCTCCCCTCAGCTGAGGTGAGGTGACCCTCAGCTTAAACCATCACTAGTCGTCTCTCTCTAATGAGAGAACAGCTCCACAATCTGATGAGACTGTGACAACTTTACCTCTTAATTAATCTGTCCACCATTGACACCTAGCCAATGCAGACAAGCCTGGTAAACAACGCAAGTAATGCAGTCTCATACATGCATCCAGAAAATGTCCAACTTTTGATCTTATAAACAGAGCATGTGGCACTAGATGATATTGGACTCAAAAGCGCACTGTGGTATGAGAAATATATTTGAAATAGCTTCTTACTAAGACTCGTATTGGACTCAAAACATTCACTGTCTTTCTCTCTTATCAGATGCTGCCAGGTCTCTTGGGGTCTCCAGATCTTTTTACTTTACCGATACTTGTATGTGTGTGTGTGATTGGGACAATGTCTTTTAAAGGAAAGACAGAACACTCAGCACTAGAAGCCAGATCAGTTTAGATTGCTAAATTGCGGACTGTTAATTTGCAAATGAGCCTATGGCCATAAGACACTTGTCTGAGTCAACTATCCAAACTAAACTCCGTAGAGAGCCCGAAGAGTCCACCACAGCAAGGAAGTTTCTGTCTGAGCAATTCAGATTGCTGATTATTTTTATAGGAAGGGCTACTGCTACATCCGAGTTATTCTCCTGTGAGATTTCCTTTTAACTTATTGTTGTAACACTGGGCTGAATGTTCTTGATGCTATTGAGAGAAATTGAAGCTGTACAAGGAGGAGGAATCAAAACAACCTTATCGCTGGTCGCTCTGGCATTGCCTCCGAGCAATCTTAATCAGAGTCTGTCCAGGATTAGTTAGCCACCCAGCAACAATGGGGAGCTATAATTAGCTCAATTTATCCAACCCCACTCCAAACCCCACCAGAGGTCAACTTGCTGATGTTGCTGGAATCTTGCTGCCCCCACCAAGACCAAAAAGACAGGTGTTGCCTAAAAACATAGAAATGTGCACAATAGGAGCAGGAGTAGGCCGTTCAGCCCTATGAGTTTGTTCTGCCATTCAATATAATCATGGCTTTTCATCCAACTCTCTACCCTGTGTTCTTATCCTTTGACCCCTTTAGGCCTAAGAACTATATATAACGTCTTCTTGAAAACATTGAATGTTTTGGCCTTAACCACTTCCTGTGGCAAAGAAATCCACAGGCTCACCTCTGTCAGGGTGAAGACGTTTCTCCTCATCTCAGTCCTAAATAGCCTAGCCTGTATCCTCAAACTGTGATCCCTGGTTCTGGAACTGACCTCTTTTAAATCACACTGCTTCTATCCCCACTCCCCAGTACCGCATTTGCTGAGAACCTTAAAACCTTACTGCAGACTGTTGCGTGAGATGCCTTCCCCCTCTCCATTAACGAACTGGAGGCTGCCATAACACTTATTTTTCACAACTTTGCCCATTTCCTCAGATGGCACCATCCTCTTGAAGCATTCTCACATTCTCCCGCTAACATCAGCAATGCGCAGCTCTCCTGGCAGACCTGCTGGCCAGACATTGTTGTAGACCCTGTGATTGGATCTGCTAATTTCTCACTCCACCTACTGCTCTTCGTTAGAAAGTGATCCCAGTGGAAGCTTCTTCATTTGTTACTTCCAAGAAAATAATGACCAAATTCTCGGCACAGCTACTTCCAGTGTCCCAACCCAGAACTGAACTCAAACCTGGCCTCTGACATGGTTGGTAAAACTCAAACCCTTGTATCTTTGTAAACACATGGTCATGTGTTCATTATAACTAAGATTTAGCATTAGATTAATGTCACTCTATCCCAATACCCTGTCAAAAGTAACAAGTTGCCAAAGATGAAGATAAGGGTTTGATTAGAACATATACAAAACCTGAGGAAAATAGGCAACATGAAGAAAGTACATGTTATCCATTTGTAAAACAATTCTGCTCAGATTAATTTTTTTTCTAAAGGATTAAACACAACTGAAGAATTATTAGACATAACCGCAGAGGGAAGTATTAGTCAGCTGTGGGAGGTGCAGTCTTGATGTACAACAAAATCTTTTCAAATCCTATCCATTTTTACGTAGTTACTCTCCTCATGTTTCTTTTTCACTCTTTATCCCACTTCTCTCCTGAAGAGAGTTACCTTAAACGTATTACTCAGTCGATGGGGAATTTACCGATTGAGTCACATGGAATTGATCCCAGATCTGATTCAGTAGAAACATTTCTGCTGTGGCTGAAATTGTCATTGTTAATTTCTACATCTACATTTGGCAAACCCTTATCAAAGATATTACCTCCTTCCATGATAGTAAAGGACATAACCAGGAAAAGCACATATAATTAGCTACATTGCATAAATGTACATCAGACCCCAAAGCTATCTTCAGAAATTGTAGTGTAACTTATAAATAACTTCTTGACACATTTAAGTACGTCGGTGTGAAATTGAGATGTTTTAGGTGCTACATTGCCTCTTAGCCCAAAGCAATGAGTCTGAGATGCATATAATCATTTTTGACATGAGATGTGCAATCTTGGTAAATTGATTGCCAGCAGTATGTACAGCAGGAAGTTTAGGATAATAAAACAGTGTGCAAAGGCGAATTGATGCAAGTTCTACCATTTCAAACTCCATATTCCAAGCCTATACCCTGAACTAATCTTCTTTAGTCTATATGCAGTTGTATCCTAGTATTGCGGTTTGTTGTTGATTTAAAATCTTATGATGAAACAAGTTGCAACCTGACCACTGTAGCCTGGACAAGGTTAGGGTTTCCTTCAGGAACTGAGTATCTTTAAGAAAATGGAGAGCAGCTACATAGACCAGGACAAATGGCTAGAAGTTAGAGGAGGGAAGTACTGCAATTTGCAGGAAGCCATTTCCATTAAGGGTTTTTGGTGATCAACTCCCTAATCACAGCTTCACAAGAATCACAAAATTGTTATGGTACAGAAGGAGACCATTCGGACCATCATGCACACACTGGTTCTGTTATCCTGTGCTAACCTCCTGATTTTTCACCATTTCTATCCAAAAAATCATCCAATGCCCACTTGAATACCTCGGTTAAACCAGCTTCCACTGCATTTCCAGCCAACACATCGCAAACACTGACTACTCGCTGTGTGATTCTTTTTTCCTTCCCTTTTACATCGCCCTTTGCTTGTACATCACTTTAAACTGATGACTTTGGCGAATGGTGGGAGACCATAACTGAAAATCACCATAGCTCCCACTCTCATTAGAGAGAGAGATGACTGGTGATGAGTTTTACCTGCTGAGAGTAACCACACTTCCAACAAAGGGCAAGATTAAGAAGGTTGGGCTTTTCTAGTGACCTCAGCTGCTGCAGCATTTGAATGAAGATATTTTCTAACTAACCAGTTCAGAAATGTTATTACATGCCTCTAGAACAGGTGGAACTTGAACCCAGGCATTGAATCTGAGCCTCTCAGCTCAGAGGTAGGGACACTACCTCTGCTCCACAACAACCCTTATTACATACAGCCAAATGAGTGAACAATTGCTGCTAACTGTTGCAGCCACAAAGGCAACTTCAAAGTAGAGCACAGGGACAGCAAGTATTACATATGATCGCCATGTTGACTGTAGCTCTTAACTTCTGTAGGCCAGGTTTCTTCCAGGTTGCTGTTGAAGATGCAACTTTTCAGAGTAGTGTTGCGTAAAGATCATCACTGAAACTCCATTCACAGAAAGATATCTCAATCTCATTCCCTTCTATCCATGAGAATCGGGTGGAGCAAGCACGAGGATTTGGAACCATTTTAGATTTCCCATGGTGCCTTGTGTTCATTCCATTTGAACTTCACCATTTTCGTGGACCAAAAGGGACAATTCCCCAGAGAGATGAAGCCCCACTCTTTTGGCAGCTGTCACGATTCTTTCACTTTACAGCAGTAGTTTGAGCCACCTGTACTTGCCCCACTACAGCAAGTCAAAGGCTGGTTACTGGATAACTATTGTAATTCATTCATGAAATGGCTGATGATTCTGGTTTGGAGCTCACGGCCTTGTCCACAGTGCTTTTGCAATGGGAGTCCTGTTACCAGAATGAATATTATAGAGCATCCTCAGGCAATACTTTGACTGTCTGGGCCATTCTGTAGTAACCCCGTGGTGAGATAAGCATGCATCAAGATTTATCTAGCCTGTTGCATTCTGCATGAATTCACCATGATGAAGGTACAGTCCTTGCCAATCCCAGCAGGAATAATGTGTGACCCACTCTCCAGTACATGCATTGGAAGCAATTCTGAGATGGTTAACTAGACTAATATCCAAAATGGATGTGTTGTCTTATAAGGAAAAATTGAATGGCTAGATTTGTAAATGCTACAGAAGGAAAAATAAGAGGCAACATTTGAATGAAAGCTTTAAGATCCTTGACAGAGTGGAATATTGCCTCTTGTGAGAGAATCTTTAACTAGAGATCACTGTTTAAATATTAAGTGGATGCTCATTCAATACAGAGATGACAAAAATGTTTTACTTGCGCAAGATTGTAAGTCTTTGGAACTCTCATCCTCAAAAGGCAGTGAAGTAGAGTCTATGAATCTTTTTAAGACAGAGTTAGATAGATTCTCGATGAGCAAAGGAATGAAAGTTTATTGTGTTTAGGCAGGAATATGGAGGAATTAGATCAGGCATGATCTCATTGAATGGCATAGCAGGTTTGAGGGGCTGAATGGTCTACACTTGCTTCTTACTAATACGTTTTTATGGGCAGTGCTGGCTACATCCAATGTTAATTTGAAACAGCAGTGAGGCTTATTTAAAGTGCATCCAATAATACCAATGTTGATCACACACAGCCCCTCCAGTTTTAGTGTTACCTAGTTTAACTCCAGTCTGTCTTATTATTCGGGTATGGTCTTGGAATGCTGTTCCATTTATTAAATGGTAGAATTTTACGTTTCCTGTGCAATCACTACAAAAGCATCATAAGAGACCTTTTGCCACAAAGATAGAAGGAAATATCAATAGATGCAAGATTGCAGTTCTTTTACCGAGCCACCTGCTGCCCAGTCATCGCATGGATTCCTTCATAGCATGAAGCCATTCTTCTTCATCAACATCACTACATTGCACCCTGTCAAGGACATCGATACTTAATCAATAAACACAGCTGTGCACATTTAGTGTCCCTGCTAAAGTGTGTAATTTATTTTCCTCTTCAGTATTTCATCCACATGAATCCCAGAATAACAAAGCAGCCTGCTTCAAAAATCAAACAAGTACCATTTTTCTTTGGCTATATGAGGAATGTCCATTTCCTTGGGATGGTCTCAAGGGTCGTGAATATGTAATTATTCCCTCATTTCCTAAGAAGCAGAATTAGGTCTCTGAATCATTAGCCCAGATTGTAAAATAAAGCAGACAATGCTTGAAAAGTGCAAAACGTTGTTTGGCAATCACTAAAATGAAATCATGGGAATAATAAAATTATACAATGGGTGTAGCACAAGAGGAGACCAGTAGCTCATCGTATCCATTCTGTCTCTCTGTGAGGGTTACTCAAGGAGTTTTATTCTTGGCCTCATTTTCTTCGTCGTCTTCAAATAACTATCCAATCCTCTTTCAAAACTCACATTTGAACCTGCCTCCACCTCAAAATCAAGCAGGTTATTCCAAATCCAGACCACTCATGGTGTGAAAGGTTTATTTCCCCTTTTGGTTTATTTGCCTACTAAAGCAGTTTCCTCTGGTACTTGACTCCTACTTCCTTTCCCTCTGTCTGAATTACCTCCAAACTTCTAATAATTTTGAACACCACCAAATTTAAAGTAAATGAGTGTGATTCATCAGGACTGCCTGAAGAATTGATTTGGTTGGAATATTAAAGAAATCCCAAGAGACTTGCCTTTTTATAGCACCTTCCACAGCAACCTCAAAGGGTTTGTAACCAGTGAGATACGACAAATTGATGTCACTGGTGTAATGTAGGAAATACAGCTGTCACATTGCATATAGGAAAGTCCCACAAACATTAATGTCCTAAATAGCAGGTAATCTGTTTGAACAATTTTGGTTCAGGGATTATTGCTGGTTAGGACACTGCATTATTCTGTTTGAATAGTATCACAGGATCCTTTGAAGGCTTCGGTCTAACATCTCATCCACACAACTCCATCTCTGATAGTGCAACTCTTACTCAGCATTGTATTGAATGTCAACAGAGGACTGCATGCTCAAATCTATAAGGTGGAGCTTGAGCTCACAAATGGGTAACTCAGATGGAAGAGTGTTGCCTGTTGAGGTGAGCTGCAGCTTTCTTCCCTCCCTGACATGGCATGGCCAAAGTCGAGGAAATGGCAGAGAACCCCCTGCAAGTTCCCCTGCACACTACTCACCATCTTGACTTGGAAATATATCACAGTTTCTCCAGTGTTCTATGTCAAAATCCTGGAATTCCCTCCCTAAGGGCATTGCAACTCCACCTACAACAGATAGACTGCAGCGATTCAAGAAGGCAGTTTACCTCCACCTTGTCCAGGGCAACTAGGGAGTCAGCATTGTCCACGTCCCACAAGGAATTAAAAAAAATTAGAAACTCAAAGTCAAGAAAACCTTTTGCAATTTTTATCTTAGTCTTTAAATGGCAATATCAGAATCTCTGCTCACAATGTGGTCTCCTCTACAGTAGGGAAACGAAGCGTAGACATGGCGACCGTTTCGCAGAACATCTACGTTCTGCTCGCAAAAAAGACCCAGAACTATCCGTTGCCTGCCACTTCAATGCACCACCCTACTCCCTGGCCAACATCTCTGTCTCTGGCTTGCTGCAGTGTTCCAATGAAGCCCAATGCAAGCTGGAGGAACAACACCTAATTTTCCGCTTGGGGACCCTACAGCCCTCCGGACTCAATATCGAGTTCAATAATTTTAGGGCCTAAGTTCTCCCATGTCCCAAAACCCACGCCACACACCAGGCCTTGCTACCACATAGCCTGCCACTACACACCCGCTGTTGTTAGTCACTAACAGTCCCCATTAACAACTATTCACCCTCCCAGCCTGATCGTTAGCAACTCCTTTGTCTGTCCAACTGTCTTTCTCTCTCTTTGGGCTCTATCCTATTGTTTACTCCTTACCCCACCCACCTCCCTATTTTCTGCATATAAACTGACTTTTTCCCAGCCACCATCGGTTCTGAGGAAGGGTCACCAGACCCAAACGTTAACACTGTTTTCTCCTCCACAGATGCTGCCAGACCTGCTGAGCTTTTCCAGCAACTTTGTTTTTGTTACATCAGAATCTCGCTTTTTAAGCAGTGACTACCTTGTATCGATGCATTTAAATGTCATTGATAGCCTGGGTCACCTTGTTTGTCCTCTACATTCAATTCTCCTCTTGTTCCCTGAGAACTAGCTGACATAAAGAACTGATGTAAATTAGAACAGGTTTCTGGTTGCTGTATCATGCTGACTGTTTTTCCCAACCATTATCCAACCGTGTCCATGCATGTTGCATGGTCAACGCTCTGTGTAATGTTTCCCTGGGTAGCATAATTTGAATCAATCCCTGTTATTCCCAGAGTTACAGATAAAGATTTTATAAAAATACACAGAATTCCTCAATTTTTCTGCCTTTTAAACCTAGGCTGATACAAAGACCTTGTTACTGTACTTAACAAGACTTCCTATTTATGATAAGTAAATATACTCCAGCTACAGATAAACAATTATGAACCAGTGGCAAATATCCCAATTAATTATATGGATTTACTGAGTTGATCAGAATGCTGCTTTTCAGGCTTCCTTCTCTGGATGCTTTCCAGATGCTGAATTTTCCCAAAAACTGGCGAAGCGTCAGTTTTGGGGAATTTCATAAAGGACTTTCATCTTTGAAATCTAATGAGTTTTATCAGAAAATTCTCCACCGCTCACTTCATTATATGTGCAGCACACCTCTAGCTAGCACTGTCATCCAATGACAGAAGCACTCATCACAATGAGGATATTCCTGGATTTCGACACTGGTGTCATATTTAAGGTCTAGCTGTGCTCTGGGTCCAATGCTGCCAGACAGGAAAGGCCCTTCACAGCACATGTAGGAGGAAAAGGAAAAGGGAACCTCTGCAACATCACTGGAAATCCAAGCTCATATGTAAATGCACTCCATCTTGACATCATCACCTGTTAGATCAACTCTTATTTCTATTGCGACTGCAAGAATGGAGCTACTCAGGTTAACCATCCTTAGCGCCATACCATGTTTGATTCCCGTCTATGCACATGCTATTCTTTCCCTAATGGTCCATGTAGCATAATACCTTCTCATTGTTCAATTTGATAACACTACATAGGGGAAAGCCTTCAAATGGTTAAAAATGTGAGCATTTATTGAACAACAGTGAGAGAAAGAAGAAACAAACAGAAAAAGACTGCAGATATAGTGGGAACTGTCGATGCTGGAGAATCTGAGATAACAAGGTGTAGAGCTGGATGAACACAAAGGGTCCAGACCAGAAATGTCAGCCTTCCTACTCCTCTGATGCCGCTTGGCCTGCTGTGTTCATCCAGCTCTACACCTTGTTATCTCAGAAAAAGACTGCAGTTATTTCTGGAAACAAACAGGGGCCTCTTGCCTTTACAGCAAGAGCAAACTTACAGTCAGTAATTGATCTCTGCAGCCAGTTAATTGCTACCAGATGTCTGTTAAGTGTGATTTGGCCTGATGCTGCAGCACTTGGTCATGTTGAAGGTGATGTTCTTCCTGTGCAATATGCTTCCTCCCATTCCACCCACCGGGAGACTGCTATGGTTCTCCCAGTTTTTCAGCACCACCACATCTCCTCATTGCCAAATCAGATTATGCAGGGCTCCTCTAGATGGATCCAAACAACAGAATATCATCTTCACCACACTTATTATCTGCTCATCGATGGCCCAGATGGAAGAAATAGCTGTTTTATATCTATAGATAGCACAGTGTGGAGCTGGAGGAACACAGCAGGCCAGGCAGCATCTGAGGAGCAGGAAAGCTGACGTTTCGGGTCAGGACCCTTCTTCAGAATTTCAGATTTTCTGAAGTAAGGTCCCGACTCGAAACGTCAGCTTTCCTGTCCTCTGATGCTGCCTGGCCTGCTGCGTACCTCCAGCTCCACACTTTGTTATCTTTGACTCTAGCATCTGCAGTTCTTGCTATCTCTCTGCATTCTTTCTATGCTTGGCCCCAGTTGGGGGTTGTGCAATAGAGTCATTAGCCATGTTTGCAAAGGATGATCCTTATTTCCAAGTAACCATCTTTGAAATGCATTTATTCTTGAACTGAAGCAGGATCACGACTATTCTGAAGACAGATACAACATGGCAGCTCCCACTTTACCTGGCACAGACTTCTAATGATCAGAAATGACTTGAACTTCGATGGAATGGAATCCTTTCCTTTTGATAAAATCTGCAGTATTATGATATGGTACTCTCAACATGATGTGTGTCGGTTCTTTAGAGTCTGAATCTGGGGGGATTTAGGTATATTGGCAAAGTTTACAGCCTGGCCAGTAGCACTGCCCTCACCATGAGGAAATGAGATGAAGCGCTGACACAGATTGCATCAATAAAGCTTTGATATGTTTATGTGCTGAGGGTTGTGAGATCCCACACTGGTGCCCAGTGGATCCTCGGAAGGAGCCAGTATGCAAACAATGATGACTACTGGGATATGATCGCCACCCACCCCTTCAGATCCTACTCCAGAAGTCAGTATAGTTCAGTGAGAGTGTCCTAGGACATCGTCAGTCTGTGTCTGCAATAAAGACATGGTCACGTGGAGGAAGTGATATCAAGGATGATGAACTCTAGGCCTCCTAAACCCCTTTTGCACAGTAAACGGCTGACCAGCTGTGACCTGTTCATATGGAGGCCTTTCAGTATCTGTTGGAGGTTGCTCCTAGCCCTGGGCTTGCTGATGCATCTGTTCCTCCTTAGTTTCTCTACACCCTTATTGTACATGGCTGCAGTGATGAAGACCACTGCCATGCTTCTACTGAGATATGAGGGGAATATCAGATGCAGAGCAGAATCTTTAATAATGTGAACAATCAGAATTCACATCACACACAAATGCCAGTTCAGCATAATCGCCCACACAGAGAGATATGGAGGACGGTGGTAATGTGGGCCAAGGGATACCTTATGGAGCTTTGACAGAGGAGACCTTATTCCAATGTATACTGTATACACCATGTCACACAAAAACAGGTGGAGGTTGTAATTGTGGTAGGATTACCAAAACTTTGCTACCCACTCTTCACCCCACAAGAAAGACAGCTTTGTATTTATTGGCAAACATGTTCAGTTCAAGGTGAGAGGGATTCAGTTCCAAGCCCTTGTGCAGCCAAAGAGACCTTGGATTGTCTTTGTTAACAGTGGCTAGCAGGTGGTATTTTTAAGGTCACCTAAGATCACTTCTGCTTCACAGAGATGCCCCATGGTCAATGTGTATAGACCAGTGCTATGGTCAGGATTGTTTGTATCTCACACAGATGGACACTGTACATGTTTCACATGCAGGGTACCATGATTACAGATTACTTCAACCTATACTGTGTAAGAGCCTGATTAATGCAATTGCCACCTGAAGGGCCTCATTCACAAGTAAAGCCCATGTGCTCAGACAGAAGTAAACCACATATCTTGCAGCCATATCCATTTCAGTGGGGCATTTGCTATTTCGATGAGGAAACACAGGTAATGCTTGGCAGAGGGACTCTTAGACCCAACCACCAAACTTCTGCGTTTATTTATTCCTTGCACTCCCTGATGACTCCATCAGCTCTGAGCTTCCACATGTTCCAACTCATCTCTTTCATCTATGTCTTCATCTCCCAGCATTATATTGTGTCCCTCTATTAAATTCAGGGTGCTGGTGACCATCAATAACCTTCCTTCTGCTACAAATCATTTCCTCCAGCGGACTATCATCTCACCCTTTTATATGGTGGCTTTCCCCTTTCACAATAATTGCTTCCTCTGCATTCCCGCATGCTGTCACCATTCTCCACAACTGACTTCTCCAACTTCTCTACCTGATGGCCCCGATAACCCCCTTCAATCTCCATGAGTAGACTCCTGGGACAGACAACAGCCCACCTCCCTGACTAACTTGGAAGGGAAGCCCTGATTGATGAACGTCTGGACCTGAAAACAACAAATTCTGGAGTTCACAGCAGGTGAGACAGCATCCATGGAGAGAGAGCAAGCTAATGTTTCATGTCTAGGTGACTCTTCGTAAGAGCAGTAATTTGCTCCTACCTAGAATGTGTGGACCTGACTGGTTTCTGTGCAGCCTCTCTGACTGACATAGCCCAGTGAATCCCCAGACTGGTTGCACTGGATCTGCAAGACTGGCCTTGGCCCAATCTCTATTGATCCAGGGTCCATGGTTGACTCACAGTGTCCAAACCTTTGGACTGAGATTGAATGTTGCCCTGGACAGAATGTGCTGGGACTGACTTGACTGAGTGATAATGATCCTCCTTGACTTGACTGACAACTGTTTCCCTTAGATTTTGATGCGTGGTCATTTAGCTGAAGCACATGCAGTGTTTTTGCCATGTTACCTATTGTATATACAATAGGTGTGACATTGATGTAGCAGAGTGCCTTACACCAACAAATCCACCCTCTTGACTAATCACCGTGGCAACTATGACTGCCTGCCTGGCTTAATGTCTGTGCCAAATGACAGGGTGAGACCAAAGCCTTGTGAGCTTTTAAGTTCAGAATGAAGTGACAAAATGCAAAAAAGGCAAAGGCATGTAGGCACAAAATGTGTGATTGCTAAGAGAGCAAGAGCTCTGATGCATACCTTCATTAATGGTGCATTAATCACATGCGTGTCCCTATGCACAAAGTGACCTTGTAGCTGCAGTAAGGTATCCATGTGCTCCAAAGTGCAGCACAGGCATGCTGAATTGTATAGTAAGTGGATTGGAGATGTGTCATGATGAGCTTCTGAGGCTGGTCCATGTCTGATACCAATGTTCGTGGACAGGGGTTGCAAGCAATCCCTCAGTTATTGAGGACTGTGCTCCCAAATAGAGACCTGGAGGAACCAAGGAGAGCTGGAGCCTCCAGATACCTGCTCTGTCTTCCACGTCAGGAAACGTCGCTTTTAGGTTCTCTCTGGCCAATGGGAGAATAGGAAGTTATACATAAATGACACAAGATTAGGCACTAATGCGATGTAAATGCATGAATATTAGCCTCTCACTGTTCACTAGCATGAATCATGAGTCATTGTTCAAGTGCTGGATGGAAAATCAGACTTTTTTCTCCTTGAGCATCTCACTTTTCTGATCTCACTATATTTTCCCAGCTGACTTGACTGTGTTGATGTTGTTCAAAGGCAGTGAGAATTCAGCTCTAAATAAAAATAAACTTGAACCGCTAGCCTATGAAGATGGGAATCGGAGACCATCCAATTTCTTTCCTTTTGGAATAAGGGGATTTCTCAAGTTAGAGATACTGTATGTGTCCACTATCCAGTAGGCTATTTTCACATTTATTTTCATGTTATACATCAGTGAAAAGGATTCCTGCAGTGCCTATACAGTTTTCCTTTGGATAACTCAAATGATCAAATGGCAGGATAGGGAGTCTCCAGGATAGAAATTTTGAAATTGATAATGATTGGCAGACTATTGAGTATCCTTCCAACTGATCCATTACTTTACATTTAGTACTCTGCTTCTAATATTTTAAAGAGAGAATAGTAGAAAATAGAGGCAGGAATAGGCTATTTGACTCTTCAACTGCATTCCGCACTCAATATGATTATGGCTGATTATCCAATTCAGTACCCTGTTCCCCACTTTCTCCCCATACACTTTGATTCCTTTAGCCTTAAGAACTATATCCAACTCCTTGAAACGTTCAATGTTTTGGCCTCATATGCTTTCTGTGGAAGACAATTCCAGAGGCTCACCACTCTCTAAGTTGAGACATTTCTCCTCATCTCTGTTCTAAACAGCTGACCCCATATCCTTGGTCTGTGACCCCTCGTTCTGGACTCCCCATTCATTTAGAACATCCTTCCTGCGTTTACTTAGTCTGGTCCTGTTGGAATTATATAAGTTACTATGAAATCCCTTCTCATTCCTCTCAACTCCAGTGAACTGATCCAGTCTCTTTCTATACGTCAATCCTACCATTCCAGGAATCAGTCTTTGTTACATCCCTTCCATTGCCAGAACAACCTTCCTACATAAGGAAATGAAACTGCACACAATACTCAATGGGGTCTCACCAAGGTCCTGTATAATTGCAGCAAGACAGCTCTGCTCCTGTACTTGAATCTTCTCACTATGAAGAACAGCAGTCTCCTTCTTCGATGCCTGTGGCACCTACATGCTTACTTTCTGTGACTAGTGTATAAGGACACGCTGGTCTTGTTGCACCTTCCCCTTTCTCAATCAATCACCATTTAGATAATGCCCTTCTATTTCCTCAATAACCTGAATGCAAAATCCAGGATAGCAATCCAGTGCAGTGTAGAGTGAGTGCTGATCTATCAGAGATGCCATCTTTAAGGAGAGACATTAAACCAAAGGTTCTGTTTCCTCTCAGATACACTATTTCAAAAAGGGGCAGAGAAGCTGTCTACATTGTCCAGATCAAAATTATCCCTCAGCTGTTTCATTAAAGACATATAACCTGGCCATTGACTAATCTTTTCTCTGTGTGTAATTTCCCCTCCAGTGCTGTTATGATTACTCTTCAAAAGTTTCTGTCTGAGAATTGTTGGATACATTGACTGTGTTGCAAGGAGTGAAGACAAAGATA
Organism: Rhincodon typus; assembly: GCF_021869965.1. Classification (NCBI taxonomy): domain Eukaryota; kingdom Metazoa; phylum Chordata; class Chondrichthyes; order Orectolobiformes; family Rhincodontidae; genus Rhincodon; species Rhincodon typus. The sequence goes on along the minus strand of NC_063354.1, from coordinate 39,197,286 downwards.
TTGCAGTTTTTCCTTGCATGATAAACCTTTGTTTGGAACTGAAGACTTGCTTTGGCCTAGGCATGTGGAAGGTACATCTAGCACAGACACAACCCCATATAAAGATGTGATGAAAGGGCTGGAAGGTAATTTGGAGCAGAAGAAATGAAGGGCACAACCGATGGTCAAAAAATTCCAACGAAGTGTTCTTACTCCAGTTCGTGTTACTCCCAGATATTCTGAGTTCCATAGTACCAGTAATGTATCTGAGGAGAAAGTGGTCAGACAACAACATACCCTTGATTTTGTCCAATACCAGAAAGATCATGTCCTCTGCATTACATTGCAACAAAGACAAGATTAGTCAAATAAAACACTTGGATTCAAGCTCAACTTCCAATGTAAAGCAATTTCCATCTCAACTACCGGTAAATATAGGTTTAGTTGATCACTGTTACCTTAAACTGACAGACTATTATTTAAATGGCTCATTCTGCCAATGGTGTAATGATAATAAAGTTCCAGATTGACACGATACACTTCCACAAATTGAATCACTCATGCTCAAGATTCTAATCTCAAATGGACTTTGAATGGGGAGGGTACATCAATTGGAGACAATAAGAGGATACAAAACTGAGGGGATGTGAGTTTTTTTTTAAATTTTGACTATGAAATAAGGTGTTGCTCACTGGGCCAGAATTTATTGCCTATCCCTTATTGTCTGGAGGGCAGTAAAGAATCAAACACATTGCTATGGATCTGGAGTTAATACAGGCCAGGCCAGATAAGGACAGCAGATTTCCTTCTCTAAGGGAAATTAGTGAACCGGGTGGGTTTTTACAATGATCAACAATAGTTACATGGTCACAAGCTCCTTATTCCAGATTTTACCGAAGTTAAATTTCACCACCTGCTATGGAAGGATTTGAACTCATGTTCCCCTGAGCTTTAGTTTGGTGTTGTGGATTGCTAGCTGGTGATGTGACTACTACATCACTGCCTTTCCTTGAAGGGGTTTGAAATATGAAGGAAATTTGAAACTTGGGAATTACCAAAAGTTGGCAGACTCTAATTGATTTTTATTCTTTCACTTTGCTATTCCAACTTTAAGATGAACATTTTCCTATTTCCCTGTAAACGACCAGTCTGATATAGGGTCTCAAGGTTTTTCTGAGGTCATTGACTGGAGTGATACCGATTTGGATGTAATGTGATCATTGTAACCTGTGCAAATGTGGTGAAGGTGATTGATGTTCTGGATATTGCATGATGCTTGATTTTTAATTTTTATTGGAGGCAATCATTTGCTTCCCTGAAATGGGTTTCAACTGTAACTTCACCAAGAGAGAGTGTTTAATGTTAATAAGGATAATGGGTGCTCATCTTGACAGCTTTGATATACAGCCGATGTGGGTTGGCATAAATATCACATTGAGGCATCTGTGGGTGACCTGATATAATTTCCATTTAAATGATGCTGAGGACATCATCCATCCAGAAAGACATTTATGAGCAACATCTTAGTAATCCAGTACTGAATCAGTGTCTTTGGTTGTTTGCAACATGGCAATTATTGTAGCCTGCTAATGCAGGAAGCTGTTTATTGCAAACAGTTCATTGAAATGATGGAATGCATACAACATATAGGAAGGTGAAGTTTGCTGTTCCTTAATGGAAATATTTTGGATTATGTAAGGACTGACACAACAAAAATCAGGTCCGGTTACCTTCCGTTTCCATTTTCACTGTTTAATGAAGGCAGCGCAGGCATTGACAGAATTTCTGCTATCAGTCTTGCTGATTAAAATGCCACAGGTTTACTTCCAAGTGTCATGTCAGTGAAGTTAAAACAGTCTTGGCATTCAGATTTAGTGCGAGTATCAAAGCCCTCATGGCCACAAAATTTGTGGTGTCGAACAAAATGGTAGCATGAACTATTTCTTTTTTTTAATGAGTTCGGCTTTCAGGAGGCGTGGATGGTTTTAGACATTGGAAAATTATGCCTCAAGATGCGTAGACTTATAGCTGGTTCCAAGTTCCAAATTCTGGTATTCATTTTCGGTGGCAAATGTCCTCCATCTGCACAACCACCGCTAATGTTTGGAAGTTTACTTTGATTCTGATGTCATTACACCAGAAATTAACAATATATTTTGCAATCTTCTTTAACCTGACATACCTGGTCTTGAATGCTCTTTCAATCTTGCTTGACAGAGCACAAATAATGAATGGCATACACTCGTGATACCAATGAACAATCGGAAGCAGTGCAATGTTCAGCCTCTGGAGGTTAAATTGCTCATGCCACATGAAGATGGGATTCGGGCTTGCCCATTATCTAACTTTCTAAAAACAAATGTCAACTTAATGCAAAGTGAAATAATGATTTGCCACATCAGATAAGACAGGGCAATCATAGATTTTTGTCAGGCCAGTCAGGCATAAGGAATACCTTTTGTTAAAAAAACTTTATTCCTTTGAAAATTGAACCTGGTGAACTGTTAGGATGGCTGTGAGGGGATCAGGTGATTGTTGCAATTTCAATAGGTTAACAAGCATGTGGAAATATCCAGCCTCTGTGGAATATTACATTTGCTATTTTCAATATTGATTCCAAAGCAGAGTCAACAGATTTCCAGACTTTATGGCTCCAGGTTTAGCCATGTGACAAAGGAACACTATCAAGACCAGTTATCCACAAATGCAGAGTGAAGGATTATCATTTGCCTTCTATTGAGTATCAATTGCCATGAATCATGTAATTACAATGTACTCTGATATTGAATGGTTCTATTCCAAATCTCAGAAGAGACCTGGCATGGTATTCTTGACGGTAGTCTGCTCCCTGCCAGGTCTCTTCTGAGATTTGGAATAAAACCATTCAATATCAGAGTACATTGTAATTACAGCCTGTGTCATTTTGCTTTTCAAGGTCTGTGAGACTTAAAATCATGTAAAATCCTCCTCCAGTCTGTTTCTGAGAACATCCAAATTCATCTGTAAAGAAATTGGTGCCCCTCATTCACACCAACAGGGCCTCCATGACCTGCTGAACAGTCGTCACTTCAAAGAAATCCTGCATTATTCCAGATCTGACAGGAATCGTCTGAATTTACTTGAACTATCAGAGTGGAAATGCTTCTTCCTTCACTGGACTCTCAAAGACATGTGAATGTTTAACTGTTCTGTGTGGTTTTACTTCTTTAATTAACTCAATTGACTCTTATGATTCTCTTTGTTGTGTGATTGACCTAGTGCTAGACCTTGTGGAATGAAGGTGTGAATAAACAATCCTCCTCCTTTTTAAATCTACAAAAGTCTGCTGCTGGTGACTTTTAAATCGATTGCTCACTAGCTGGAGTTTGAGACACCACACATCAGCCTTTTAAAACATAAACTGCTGTGGTTAGGGGATAGATGAGGGGTGGGGTTCAGTTTAACGCTGATAGCAATTGTTTCATATTGTGCAATAAATCAACTGATCACAATAAAATCAACTGTTTACCAATGCACCAGGAACATTAAACAAATCTGAATAATGTAACGCACATTCGGCTTTCCCAGATATGGAGTCTAATAATACTTAACTATTTAACCAGCCTTACTAGAGGGAGGGACAGAGAAAGAGAGTCAGGGACACAGAGAGAGAGAGAGAGAGAGAAAGAGGGACAGAGAGAGAGAGAGGGACAGAGAGAGAGTGGGAGGTAGAGAGAGAGAGGGACAAAGAGAAAGAGAGAGGGACACAGAGAGAGAGAGAGAGAGATGGAGGGACACAGAGAGAGTTTTGAAAAACAGTCTTGTTTGTCATATCATAATCTCCTATGAGATTGCAAATTTATAAAACTATATGGTCTGTCAACATGAAGATGAGAGATTCTACATCACCCCCACCCCTCACGACATACTTTTATTCTACAGGTTGTCCTCCACTGTGTCACTCCTGTTTCATTGTGTATTTATGCTGGTCATTCTGCAGCAATGGAATCATGCAGTACTGCTCAGGATTATTTAACAGCTGTTGTCCACTTGCAGCATCAAATTTGATGTTGGACACTGTTTTGCAAACAGTGACAGTACCTTGTAAGTTGTGAATAGATGAAGGGATATGTTGTTTGATATGATCCACCAATATTTTTCTGTGTTAGTTGTCCTATATACATGGTATCGTAGTGGTCCACAGGCCCTAAAGTGTCAGAGTACTGTAGATCCAGCATCGCTTCCAGTGTGCTGGCACAGCCTTCGGCCGCCTGAGGAAAAAGGGTGTTCAAGAACAACGACATCGAATCTGACACATGGATCACGCTTTACAGAGCTATGGTGGTTCCCACCCTCCTGTATGGCTCTGAGACATGGACAGTCTACAGCAGACACCTCAAGGAACTGGAACAGTACGACTATCGCTGCCTGCACAAGATTCTGCAATTCCACTGGGAAGAAAGGCACACCGACATCAGCGTCCTCAACCTGGCCAACATTCCCAGCATCGACGCACTGACCAGCCTTCACCAGCTACGATGGACTGGGCACAGCGTCCACATGACCGACATGAGACTCCCTGAGCAGGTGCTCTACTCCCAGCTTCAAAACGGCAGATGAGCCCCAGGTGGACAGAGGAAGCGCTTCAGTGATACCCTCGAGGCCTCGCTGGCGAAGTGTGGGATTCCCACAGACACCTGGGAATCACTGGCCCTAGGCCATCCCAAGTGGAGGAGGAGCATCCGGGAAGGCATCCAAGCACCTCGAGACTTTTTGTCAGGAAAAAATGGAAGCCAGGGGAAAACGGCGAAAGGAGCGCACTGCCACACCAATGTCCCACCCACCACTTCCTGTGACCACCACCTACCCAAGTGTAACAGAGCCTGCGGTAGCGACATCGGTCTGTACAGCCACCTACAGACTCTCTCTGAGAATGGAAGAGAGTCATCCTCATCTGCAAGAGACCTCCAGTAATGATGTGTCAGAGTGTTGAGAAAACAGTTCTGGAGTGTCATATCAGACTCGAAAGGTTAACTCTGTTTCTATCTTCAGGCTTGCTGCCAAACCTGCTGAATTTCTACAGCATTCTCTGTGTTTGTTTAATAAATAGTTTACGGTATGGAGACAAATTCATTTTGAGAGTCCAGGTTAATTAACTTTTTAAAAAAGGGATCAGGATGTTTGCTGGATTGATAACAAGCAAGGGAAGGTTAAAGGCATGTTGTCAGAAAGTCCACAGAATGTTCTAGTTAAAATTAAGAAATAGCAGACTACCTTACAAATTTCTAAACATTTAAACAATGTTTGGGGCTACAATTTCTCAATTCAGGTTGTCCAATGCAGAAAAAACAAGCCACTAAAAATTGATCAGCAATTTCAAATGAAGCTCCACACAGACTTATCACATCAGCATTACCAGCTAAAAACTTAAAGGATCCCCCAAAAGATATGAACCATGCAAAGACCAATTCAAAGTTGGATTAAACTTCTGTCTTCATTGACTTCATGTCATTCATACAAAAACTGACAAAATCCATCAACCACTTTGTGAGTAGATGTAGAGAAAGGGCTCAGATGATTTATCAGATGGGGAAATTTTCAGACAATTTTGTTCAATGAACCAAAAATTTATAGTGTCAAAGAGCTACTGAAGGACGTTCCACTACAAAGTGACCTTTGCAAGTTGATGAAGCTTACAGGTCCTAAGTACAAACATGGCAGATGACACAATGGTTAGAACAACCAGGTTAAAACATCAGGTTATACCATCACCCGTGTCTCTCAATCTCTAATGAGAGAACAGTCCTATGGTGCAGTAGGACTATGATAGCTTTACTTTTACCTTTCAGAATACCCAAACAAGGCAGGAAAAGTGGAAAAGACGACATGTCCATCCTGGGCCTCCTGCAGTGCCACAACGATGCCACCCGAAGGTTGCAGGAACAGCAACTCATATTCCGCTTGGGAACCCTGCAGCCCAATGGTGTCAATGTGGATTTCACAAGTTTCAAAATCTCCCCTCCCGCTATCGCATCCCAAAACCAGTCCAGCTCGTCCCTGCCTCCCTAACCTGTTCTTCCTCCCACCTATCCCCTCCTCCCACCTCAAGCCGCACCTCCATCTCCTACCGACCAACCTCATCCCGCCCCCTTGACCTGTCCATCCTCCCTGGACTGACCTATCCCCTTCCTAACTCCCTACCTACACTCACCTTTACTGGCTCCATCCCCGCCTCTTCGACCTGTTTGTTTCCTCTCCACCTATCCTCTCCTCTATCCCTCTTCTATCCGCCTCCCACTCTCTCCCTATTTATTTCAAAACCCCCTTCCCCTCCCCCTTTTCTGATGAAGGGTCTAGGCCCGAAACGTCAGCCTCTCTGCTCCTATGATGCTGCTTGGCCTGCTGTGTTCATCCAGCCCTGCACCTTGTTGTCTCGGATTCTCCAGCATCTGCAGTTCCTACTATCTCAGGAAAAGTGGAAAGTTGGGCCTTCTGCATGCTCCAAGGAAATGTCCAGCTTTCAGTCTACTTTGCAAGTCATGTGGTAGAGGCCGTGCTCTAGAGCAAAGGTTGATATAGCTACAAAGGGCTATGCTCTGCCTCAAACAGAATGTGTACAAGGACAATCTTCGAGCTGCATTAAACATGATCTGGTTTTCTGCCAGAGATGTATACAAATCAACAAACCAGAATCTGACAATGTACACAAGGAAACAAACCATAGTGAATACAAGTTCCACAATGTCAATCCCACTGAAACCATCAATATCATCAAACCATCCAAAGCATTTGCTAAAATACAAATCATGTGTCCTCAGAAAGCTAGTGCCAATTCATTATTAGCTAAGATGACACAGGAAGAAATGCCAAAACCATAACCCAGTGAATTCTAAGTGAAAGATGAGAAATCATGATGAAACCTACGAATTTAAAAAAGACAGCATATAATGGTTCACCAACTCCCTGTGAAGGATCAATAGCACTGGATTATGGACTGATCTCAGATACAGGTGAGATGCACAATGCATGCAACAAGAAGTTGCAAATTACTCATTGGGCAGTACTGTCAGAAATAATTCAAGCAATCATTCTCTGAATGAAGAACTCAACAGCACATTAAGCAAACCAAACAATCACTGATACAGCAGTGGCAGAGGGCCAGGCTGCCATGAAAGCAAAACAAAAACAAAAGTTGAAGATGCTGGACAATTATTAGAGCAAGTTATGAGAAAGAAAAACATATATACTGCAACAGCTGAAAGCTAAAACATTGCTAGAATTGGAAAAATGAAGGGTATGAAACCAGTAGCTTCAGAATGAGCTGGAAGCTCTTGATGGTCAAAACAGTAAATGCATAGAAAACTTGAACCACTTGAAGCATCTTGAGGAATGAGATCAGTCAATGGCTAACTCAGAGCAAAACGTGGCTGCAATTTCTTGAGGTAGAGTCATGTCAGACTTGAAATGTTAATTCTGTTTCGCTCTCCACAGATGCTTCCAGACCTGTTGAGTTTCTTTGGCATCCTCTGTGTTTCCTTCTGATTTCCAGCATTCACATATTTTGCTTTTATTTGACTGGAGTGTGCCAAGATCAACAAATTCCCGAACAGCAACAGCAGTCTGTGGAAGAAAATCTGGACAACAAGAACGTCAGACAATATTACTGGTGACTGTGGCTATCAACAACACCTCAGGCAAAGCCACCATTGCACAATCTGAAGCACTGACAAATTACTGACATGTTATAGATACTCACATGTTCACTTGTTATTCTGGATAATTAAACTCTCTTTCGGAAATGAGGGGAATGTGGTATGTACTCTACATTTCAGAGAATTCATCCTTAAGGACTCCATGTCCTGTGTGTACATAAGGTATATGTATAATATATATTCTCATTGGGAGTTAGTCCACTGTGTGTCTAAAAGCCATATACAGTAAAATTAATTGGTTTGTTGTAATGCCTGCTTCATGGCTTATGATGTCTTTTACTGTTTCAAATAAACTAACCCTTCGAGTTAATCAATCCCTAATGAGTGAGTGATCATTAGACTGTTATGGTTGACATGACTGAAACAAGACCTGCTCATATTTTCCAGTACTTGCCGTTTTTATTTTGATTCCATGTATGTTTGGATAGCCAACGTTCATTGGACATCTAGTTTGCTCAAAAATATTCACTTTGTGTTTTCTCAAGCTTCCAGTAAGGTCTACTTTACAACATTATCTTCAAGTATTTGGTTGTTGCCACAATGCAAAAAAAAGGAGCTAGTGGCAAACCCCATTAGCTGTTTTCTTAGAGCTGGATAAAGATAATAATTTCCTGGAAAATCCTGGACTGACACAGTTTACACCTTGTCCACTTTAGGTTTACAATTGACTTGAATGGAAATAAAACATTGGGAGAGATGCGAATGAGGTGGCTCACTTGTTATCACTAATCTTATACTATTATGTCTCCGTGTGTAAGCAGCATTTGGAAAGAGGTACATGAACACTGCCACAGATATAGTGATGTTTTCAAGGTGCTTTACACACATGACACCAATTTATTTGTTTCACTGATGCTGGCTGAGTGTGTTCAGCATTTCTGTTTTTCTTACTTTACCCACTGTTCTAGATCCATCATTACTTGAGGTTGAGTACAGACAAGCCATATAATTCTTCCATTGGAATTCCGCACCTCTTCCCTTTGCTTCAGTGCTGAGGCAGTGCAGGCTGTGCTAGTTGCTTCAGGCTGAATAACAGATGACTTTAAGCTCGACACCACCTGATCTCCTACTCTTTTCAACTTTCTGTTGCATGGTACATCCAGGCCATCATGTAGAAAATCTGGCAGCTAGGGTTCATAAGCAAGGGTGCCAGAAATGTAATGAGTTTTCCTGTTGGGGGCAGTACATCGACCATTCGCCGGCTGGCTCTTTTTCCAAGAGTCCAGATTATTATAGACATAATCTACTTAGTAATGAAAGCTCCACAGTTCAAGCCAAATACAGTCAAGGTACGACTGAAGGTCGGGCATTGACTGGTTTAAGAGGAAGGACTCGATTGGCTTTCTCTCAAAGTCAGCAAAATGAAGGAGCTGGCCATCGACTTCAGGAAGTGGAGTGGAGGACACAGCCCTGTCTGTACCAATGGTGCTGAGGTGGAGGTGGGCGAGGGCTTCAAGTTCCCAGGTACAAATATCACCAATGATCTATCCTGGTCCATCGACGTTGATGTTACAGTCGAGCAAGCACACCAATACTTCGGCTTCCTCAGAAGGTTAAGGAAATTCGGTATGTCCACAATGATTCTTACCAATTTTTATAGATGCACCATAGGAAGTATCCTATCTGAATGCATCATAGCATGGTATGGCAAGTGCTCTGCCCAAGACGGCAAGAAACTATAGAGTTGTGAACACAGCCCAGTCTATCACAAAACCCAACCTTCTTTCCATTGACTCCATCTATACTTCCCGCTAACTTGGGAAATATAGCAAGGGTCTTTCCCCTAGGGTCGGAAGTCAGGTGGGACTAGTTTAGTTCAGGAACATGGTGAACGATGATGAGTTGGACTGAAGGTTCTCTTTCCATGCTGTATGACTCAATGACTCTATGACCTTCTTCCACAATGGTGTTAAAGGCCACACTTTTGCCTGAGAGTGCCGCATGTAGTGTACAATATGGGAGTTACATCTCTTAGCCAATAAATTAATATTCCTCCTTATTGAGGAGATGTTCAGAATAGCAAAGGCTCAGAATACAGTCTAGGTTGGGAATTATATATTGCCGTCTTGGCTATGTGATGCCTCAGTGACTCCTCAAACACATTGCTGCCAGATTTTGCAGCAGGTAGTGAATGGACCAAGCCAAGGCTTAACTGATCTGACAATCCTTACCAAACTACCTGTCATCACGTGTTTATCCACGATAGTATTGCTGGAAATGTGCTGTACATTCCTTGCAAAAAGCAAGCCTCAACTTTATTAAAGCACAAGGCACAACATCTGTGTTAAATGGTGTAGATTAAAAGCTGTTCACAGCTGAAAACCGAATATACACGAGCTGCTGTTGTGAATCAGCAGTTGCAGAACTGCATTCCGTTATAAACTGGTAAGCTATCAATTCTCCATCATTTCCACAAACACCCCTCACACTCAGGTGTGCAAAAGCAGTCAAGGAGATCTCGCTAAAAAGAATTTTGTATTTAGTTAGTACCTTTCATGACATACAAAACTTTTGTAGCCAATGAGGTAATTGTGAAATGTAGTCACTGTTGCAATGTAAGGAACACAACAGCCAATTTTCGCACATAAAGCTCCCACAAAGAGCAAGGTGGAAATGGCTAGATAAGCTATTTCTGTGTTGTTGATGGAAGGATAAATATTAGTCAGGATGCCCAGGGTAGCTCTACATTAAAACACATCCATGTGAGAAGGCAGGCGAGGCCATGTTTTAAGATGTTTTCTGGAAGTTGTTAACTCTGACAGTACATGTGTTCCTTCAGCAATGCACTGGAATGTCAGCCTTAAACTTTGAGCTAAAGTTACGGAGTTGGACTGGAACTAATAACCTTCTGAACGCAGACAAAAGCATTACTGGCTGTGCCATGGCTGACATAGGAAAATGTCAACTATGAAGATACTTATTGTCTAGATGGGAAAACCAGTATTTGTGGTGCAGTAGTGTCCTTACCTCTGAGACAGGACGCTCATGTTTAAGTCCTGACAACTCTCAGAGGAGTGTAATAACAGCTACAAGCAGGTTGGTTATACAGCCATAGAGTTATACAACAGGAAACAGAACTTTCAGTCCAACCTGTCCATGCCGACCAGATATTATAAACTGATCTAGTCCCATTTGCCCATATTCTTCTAAACCCTTCCTATTCAAGTAGCCATCCAGATGCCTTTTAAATGTGGTAACTGTACCAGCCTCCACCATTTCCTCTGGCAGCTCATCCCATACATGTACCACTCTTTGCATGAAAATGGTGACACTTATGTTCCTTTTAAATCTTTCCCCTCTGACCTTAAACCCACGCCCTCCTGACCCTGGGCGAAAGACCTTGACTATTCACCCCATCCATGCCCCTCATGACTTGATAAACTTCAAGACAGCACCCCCCTCAGCATCTGACAGTCAAGCCTATTCAGCCTCTCCCTATAACTCAAACCCTCCAACCCTAGCAACATCATTGTAAATCTTTACTGAACCCTTTCAAGTTTAACAACATCTTTCCTATAGTAGGGAGACAGGAAATGAATGCCATATTCTGAAAGAGACCTAAACATTGTCCTGTACAGCCGTAACATGATATCCCAATATCTCTACTCAATGTTCTGACCAATGAAGGCAAGTGTGCCAAATGCGTTCTTCACCACCCTCTCTACCAGTGACATCATTTCCAAGGAACTATGCACTTGTACCCCTAGGTCTCTTCGTTCGGCAATACTCCCAGGACCCTACCATTAAGTGTATAAGTTCTGCTCTTCTTTGCCTTACCAAAATGCAACACCTACCATTTATCTAAATTAAACTCCATCTGCCACTTCTTGGCCCATTGGCCCATATGATCAAGGTCCCGTTGTACCTTGAGAAAACCTTCTTCACTGTCCACTACATCAGCAATTTTGATGTCATCTGCAAACTTCCTCACCATACCTCCTATAATCACATCCAAATCATTTGTATAAATGACAAAAAGCAGTGGACCCAGCACCGATCCTTGAGGCACACGACTAGTGAGTTAGAAAATATTCTAGGTGGGGCAATGATTGACTCAATCCAGCCCATCATCAAAAGCAATACAAAGAATCAATATCCACCACAACAGGCAGCAAAACATTCTAAAGACTCTCTTGGAAACAAATATCTCCTTATTGAATGTTGATTCCTACTCTTTCGAAAAATATTTATTAATGAAAATGAATAATTGCTATGCTTATTCCTTCAAACTGCATGAAGGGGAATGAAAGAAGACAGATTTGCATTGATATGAAGGCATGTACTTTCTCTGGACAACCCAAAGTACTTTGTTGCCAATTAAACTTTTTGAGATTAGGTGGATTGAAAATTTACAGAGTTGGATTGATGTATCTTTTTGTTAGGACAGCGAGTGTTATTTAGACACAATCAAATCAGCCATGGTGAAATGCTAGAAAACATCTGAAGGGCTGAATGACCTACTGCTGTTCACAGAGCAATGGAAATTAATTTTACCAGAAATGCAGCAAACGTAGAAGATGATGGAACATTTTATTTCCTTTGATAAATTTTCAGAGGCCAAAATTGTAGAGAAATCAAAAATTCTTGAAGCCTTAATTTTTAAATTCAACCAGCAAGCTCTTGTGCTCAGTATTTATTTAGTCCAGGTGTTAATAGGTTTTTACCAACTCTTGTGCTCCGCTGATTAGCACAATATGAGCATCCAGCTTTCCTTCATCAAGGTCACAGTGTCTTGTATAAACCTGATAAAGCTGTCCTGCCAAGATTCAATTCTCATTAGGTGAATGAAACGCCATCTTGGATCTGAGCCAGCGCGTACAGCTCTATCTGTCTGTCTCTCCTCACTGTTGCTGAACCAAGTATGCAGACAGCCGCACACACAATAAGCTCATCATCATGCTTGCCCTTGTCCCTGACCCTTACAAAGTAGCGAGCGGGCACTCTGGATATTTTAGATGATGGGTCTCTTATAGTAAGATTTGTTTTCCATTTTGAATAAACGGGATGTAGAAATGGCCAGCTTGTCAGAAAAGGCTTCTGAAATAAAATTATAAAATGGATCAGTAAAGCCGAAAAGACATAAGAATGACCTTAGAAATAAATAAAAAAACTGAACACACGAGCTAGTAAAACTTTTATTAGTGGCATTTTTCATCTCTTTTGATGACATTCCAAAAAGGAATAATACAACACTAATGAAGTCCCTGATAATGCATTGTATGCAGGCAGTCGCTGTCTACACTTGGACCAGTGCCATACTGGTGACCATGGGGCACATCTCCTGCACTGTTGATTTATGAGTACCCGCAGTTCAAGTAATCCAGCTTTCTGAAAGACGCAGGAATCAGTCAGCAAAATTGTAGCGAGCTGCCAATTATAAATGCCTCTTAAAGCTGCCGTTGCTCTGCAACATCTTTCTGTTTTGAGTAGGGAGCTATCAGCTGTGGTAAGGTACTTATTTCCCAGTGGAGCCAAATGTTTTGTTCATCTGCTTCATTTTTGTTTGTCCCAGTTCCCACCCTTTAATGAGAACCTGATGGAAAAGGTTGTCTCCTTAAATTAGGAAAAGCCTAAGACACTGAGTCTCCTCCAAATCCAGCAGGTACCTTGTAATTTAAAGAGTTAAAAACAGAAACAATTGCAGATGTTGTAAATCAGAAACAGAACCAGAAATTGCTGGAAAAGCTCAGCAGGTCTGGCAGCGTTTGTGGTGAGAGATCAGAGTTAATGTTTCAGGTCGAATGAGCCTTCCTCAGAGCTGATTCTGAGGAAGGGTCGCTCAACCCAAATTGTTAACTTTGATTTCTCTCCACAGATGCTGTTAGGTCTGCTGAGTTTTTCCACAAATTTAAACAGTTAACCGTGCATTAGGATGAGTCCACAGTTTTATAATGAGGTATTTTATTCCTTGTAACCATTCTACCTTCTTTGCAATTAAGACAGATGGGGTTTTGTTTCCTTTCTTAAACCCTAAAGGCTGGATTTTACAGCCCCAACCCCACCCCTTCCCCCCGCCCCCCCAATTGTATAAAAGAAGCAGAGCGTGGCTTGTAAAATAAAGCATGTGGTCTTCCCATCCAACCCGGCCTGTTGTCCATTTTACAATTCTCCGAGAGGCGCTAAGCTGTCTGCCCACACTTGGACCATTAAAAGGCTTCATTCCCCCTCTGCCTGTGGCAAGGGAAGGCTGTCTGGTGTCACTGTTTGGTGCTACATTGGGCAGAAGTTGGCATGGTGGTAATATTGTGAGATTAATTGCCAACAGATCCAGGCTGATGGTCTGAGGACCTAAGGCCAAATTGCATCATGGCAGCTGCTGGAATTTCAATCTAAATAATCAAAAAATGGAATTGAAAAGTTTGTCTCAATAACCAAGAAACTATCATCAACTGTTGTGAAGACCCCTTCTGCTTCATAAATATCCTTCATGGAAATAAATTTGCTTTCCCTACCCATTCTGAACTACATGTTACTCCAGACCAACAAGGTTGTAGTTGATTCTTAAGTGTCCTCTGAAAACAGCCCAGGCCAGCCATTCAATACAAGGGCAATTAAAGCTCACTTTGCCAGTGACACCCACTTTCCATGAAAGAATTTTTTAGTAATGCAGTAAGCGGGTAAGGATTGGCATCTTCTGCACCCAGAATCGTGTTCTCAAAGGGGCAGCGATGGCCTAGTACTGGTATTATCACTAGACAATTAATCCTGAAACTCAGCTAAAGTTCTGGGGACCTGAGTTTGAATCCCGACACAACAGATGGTGGAATTTGAATTCAATAAAAGAATCTGGAATTAAGGATCTATTGATGACCACGAAACCATTGTTGATTGTCAGGAAAAAAAAAAAGCCATCTGTTTCATTAGTGTCCTTTAGGGAAAGAAACTGCCATCCATACCCGGTCTGGCCTTCAAGTGACTCCAGACCAACAGCAATGTAGTTGACTTGGCAATTAGGGATGGACAAAAAGTACTGGCCTAGCCAGAGATGCCCACATCCCATAAGTGAATTTTAAAAAAACCCTTACCCTACTTTAACCCTCCTTATAATGATCTTGAAAACCTCTTGTTGGGGTCTGCCAATCAGGCCCATTGGTTTACTTTGATGGTCAAGCTCCATCAATTCTTCTCAAGAAAGAGCTGCACTCCCAGCAATGTCCAGCATACAAACCCAGAACTGATTGGATGGCAGCTTTCCAAGATGAGGTTCCCTCCCAGATGCAGCAGAACTCATCCTGAACTCATTTTCCCAGAGTAAAATCGGCGGTGGCCTAGTCAATTTTTTGGGTGGAAATATGCTTGATTTTCCAATCCAAGCTGGGGCCGGGGTTAATGGAAACTATAGCATCCCATAAATTGAGCCCTACATTGTATGTTAGTTTGATGGGTTGTGAAGGAGAATGACTTTGTTGTACAAGGGTGTTAACATCTGGAAGAGTTAATGCTGAGGAGTGCTGTAGGCATGATAGCATGTGGAATTCTGGAGAGAACTGCTAGTGATCTTGAAGCAGTAAAACTAATATCCAGGCCCTTGCCATAGTCTCTGTAACCTCATCCATCGCAACAATGCAACCTACAACTAGCTGCTAATGTGCAATAAAATTCCTCTTCTTCATTACAAGGGCCTCTTCTAGTTAGATCGGTGAGTACTATTTTTGTCTACCACACTACACCAAGTAGGCCCTGTAGATCCCTACATTTAAAAAGGATGGTGGCAGCAAACCTATCGATATGGTGAGGCACAGACTCAACTTGATTCAACCTTCCACTACGATCAGAGCCATTCAAATCACAAAGGCACCGAGTCCCAACTGCCCAGTTATAGCACGATGTTGGTAGGTGAGCTATCACTTGCCTCAACACTCCGAGGTCAGAGCTGCTGCTCCTGATCAATATACATAGCTAGTAATGTACGTGTGTGTGGCTATTCAATGCAACACCAGGCTTATTATTGATGTTAATTTCTCCCCTACCATAATCATCGATGCTCACTGCCGTGCTCAAGGATATTCTATGCCAACAGGTCAGAAGCCCAAGATATCATGGGTGCCTTTTGCTCTTGATTCCAAACTGTGCTTTTTATTTACAAAGAGGGCTGCTACATAGACAAAATATTTCCATATGTAAATTCAGTGGCTGGATTGGAAAAAGAAATCTATGTGGAACCAATGCAATATAATACAAACTGTCAAAAAAACTTCAAAGAAATTAGTTGTGAAGAAGGACTTGAAACATTAACTCTGTTTTCTCTCCACAGATGCTTCCAGATCTGCTAAGTTTCTCCAGCAATCTCTGTTTTGTTGTGCTTCAAAGAGATTAGACTGTGATCTGCTGTGACTAAAAAGGCACTGATGTTCAGAGAAGCCCCTGAATGACAAACCGTCGCCTGCAGATTGTGTCCAAACTTCAAACATCCCATTTTGTGGTTTTCACTTTGAAGAATAGACAGGGACAGAGGTTAAGAGCCAGATTAAACTCTACTGGGGGCCGGGGTAGGTGGGGAGGAGGGAGAAGGAGATGCGGGAGGCAGGGAGTTGGTTAGTGGGACTAAACATTGTTGTTTAGACCAGTCTGGGTTTGAGATTTAACATACTGTGAAGGTCACAGTTGAAGAACTATGCCCTGGGCACCCCTGCGCTGCAGGTTAAGATGTTCAGCTACTCTGAGATCGAGAAGTCAGCTAGCTAACTGCCTTATCAAGAGGAAAGAGAATAATAAAAGGATGTTCTCTCACACTGAATGCCGGAATTCAATCACGGTTGGAGGAATGCAGAAGTAACAAGTTTCCACAAATCTGTAAAACATAGGATCATGAAATTGACTGCTCAATGTCCAATATCATCATTACTAGTAACCTCAACTGCAACAGCCACAAAGTTTAGGTATCTGCTCTTCCCAAACAATTCAGAGACTTAACTAATTACATGTTTATTATCTTCTAAATTTTTGGACTCAACTTTTATTTCTAACCTATGTGTATGTGAATTGAATCTGTAATTCTGCTTGCTTTTACTAATTAATAAACTCAATCTTTTTGTTAATTCAAGAAAGCTTGGTTAACTTGTTTCCTTTTAAAGCATAAGTTCATTGGATCTGGGAGAAAGGCATCTATAAGGGAAAGGGTCCTATTTAAATTAACGTTGTTGTAGCGAACTGAGGGGGTGGATGAATAAAGAAGGGGAGTCAGTTCATCTCTTCCCATCTTTATAATTTGGGTTGTCCTATTTGGAACTGTAATGGATTAGGGAATGCAGCCTGAGGTCTGTTTGTAATAGATGTCAAAAACAACAGTGTTAGTCCTAACTGAGATAATTCTACAGGGAGTTTCCATCACCAAGTCACTCTTTATTTACAAATGAACAGTCCTTGACTATAGTACTGCCTCATACAGATTCAGGCACCAGAGTATCAGTATCCCTGACATTCAACCCTTTTATTTCAGCCAAGGCTTCCTGATTGGACCACATTAACAGCCCCAATCAGGGAACTCATATTCTATGTTATCTGGCAGGTTGACATCATTACAGTCACTGCACTGCTAACTGGTAAAAGGGTGTATTTTATTACTTATGTGTGATTAAGTATCAAGGTTAATATGCAGTCGGCTATATTTGTGTTTTGAGTTGATTTGTGCTTTGGTAACTGTAAATAATGGTTTTAATCCAGCCTTAATAAATACTGTAATCAGCCTGATTCTTGGCTGATTGGAGAAGTGTGTGTGAGGGTAGATGGGAAATATTGGATATCCAATTTGGATAACGCAGGATTCTCATTGCTGTACATGATTGTATAAGAAACTATGGAGCTGTATGAATGAATATGAGGGATGTGGGGCAAAGAAGTGTCTGGTACAACTGAATCTGAAAGGATCGAATTTGCAATAGCCGCTCCCTGAATAAGGAGCTGATAATTACTGTCACACCTCACACATGAACTTAAGATTTTTAAATTCATAACGGAAACGAAAAGACTGAAATCACAGGAAACTGAAACACAGGGCCCTATAACCCTATCTTAATAAAGGGACTGCAGAAAAATGGAAGTTGCAGAAAACTTTTCAAAGGGAAGTGAGGATGCAGCGATCAATTTACCTTAAGGAAAATATTTCAATTTAAATTGCAGAGATGCCAAGCTTAATTGAACATACCAGAACTAAGATTGATAGAGTTGCTACCCAGAGTTATATGAAATTAAGGAATGTGGATGGAGTTAACACATAAATCAGTCATGATCCTACTGAATAATAGAAGACTCCAAGGGCTGAATGGCCTGAAATTCCAATGTTCCGAAGTGCAATAGATCTGTTACCTTTGTAAAATAACCTATGGAGCTTGAGTTTTTTTTGTTCTTGATGCCCTGTCCATTGGCCAATAGTGATCAGTGTAACTATAACAGTGAAAGCCAATTTAGAAAGTGCAGCTGATGTTTAGTGACACTGGTATCAAAAGGATTGACAAAGGACTAACCATTCCCAGGAAATTACTCTGGCTGTATGAATTGCGTTTCGATGTTGATATGATCAATCTGGCTGAAGGAACAAAAGGCAAGTCAAAAAATTAGTTTATTTTATCCATAATTTCGATATTCCATTCTGTGCTGTATTGGCAAAATTTCATAAAATTACAAACACATTTGAACAAAGGGTTCCATACTGGCTGGTGGTCCATAGAGAATTCCTTCCACCTAATAAAAGACAGCACGCAGCCTGTTGTCAGGCAGTTTTGAATCATGACATCAGCTAAAGAGAACAATGTACTGGGCATAGCAGTTGAAAGTGAAGCAATCCACCCACATGAGGATGTTGAGGAAGGGAATTCTGCAACAAGTTTCACTTTGATGAATAATGTTTAACGCAGTCTCCCCTCATTACAGAGGCTATTTCAACAAGCTTCAGGCTGTATACAGTACAGTTAAACCACGCATTGTGAATCAGATGATTACTTCTGTCTTGCATGCAATATATCCTGCAGCTATCCTTTTACAGAATCTATACATAACTGAGCGATAGATGATTCACTAGTAGCTGCTCTGGCTGCATAGTAATGGGGCTGGGGGTGATTGAGAGATCGGAAAGTGATAACGAGTTTTGAAAATTAGAGGCATTTTTCTCATCACTCGCTTTGTCGCTGATATTTTCTACATGAAGTTTCCTTCCAATCCTCAAATATGATTTCTGCATTTTGAAACAGAGTTCGTTTAGAAATAGGACCATCGTGTTCTTTTTTATTAAATTCCAAGATGAAAGAGAGAGAGGCAATCTGTGTTGCAGTGATACATTTTCAGCACCACTAACTGAGCTTTTTCTCAAATATTCCATATTCCCATTTCAATTCTGTTTTGCTTCTGTTAACAACCCCCAGCACTATTCTCAACACTGGATGAGTAAACTGACTACAAATATTTTATGGTGAACATGGGCCACTGAGAATTTTTGTGGAAGAGATAAATATATTTTTTGCGGCATTGTAACTGAATTTTTGCTTCAGAGTGTTACACCTAGGTATAAATATAACAATTGATCACAGCACTAATGAAGTGTAATATTGCTACATTAGAATCCACATCACTCTGTGCATTAGAGATGTTTGTACTGCTGACGGAAACCGAAACTAGGACTTGCAAACGTACGACAGTCACTGATGTAAGCGGTTCAAGAGAAACACTTTTACGCAAAAGATTAAATGTGAAAAGTGCAAGTTTAGCAGAATAACATGGATTAGGAAGCTGGTAAATGTAATAGTGAGAACGGAATGGAAGTATACACTTTTAGAGGTACATGGTAGGGTCCTGGGGATTGTTGTTGAACAGAGAGACCTAGGGGTGCAGGTTCATAGTTCCTTGAAAGTGGCATCACAGATAGACAAGGTGGTGAAGAAGGTGTTTGGCACACTTAACTTCATTGGTCACAGTGTTGAGTATGCGAGTTGGGACGTCATATTACAGCTGTACAAGACATTGGTAAGGTCACGTTTGGAATAATGCATACAATTCTGGTCACCCTTCTATAGAAAGAATGTTATTAAACTGGAAAGGGCTCAACAAAGGTTTACAAGGATGCTACCAAGGCTGGAAGGTTCAAATTATAAGGAGAGGCTGGATAGGTGGGGACTTTTTTTCATTGGAGGCTAAGGGATGACCTTATATAGGTTTATAAAACCATGAGGGGCATAGATAAGGTGCATGACAAAGGATTTTTCACTAGGGTAGGAGAGTTCAAAACTAGCGGGCATATTTTTAAGGTGACAGGACGAAGATTTTAAAAAAAGACGAGGAGCAACTTATTTCCGCAGAGAGTAGTTTGTGCCTGGAATTAACTATCAGAGGAATTGGTGGATGCAGGTACAGCTTCAATATTTATAAGCGAGTATCTTGAATAGGAAAAGTTTGGAGGGATATAGGCCAAGCGCAGGCAGGTGGGACTAGTTTAGTTCAGGAACATGGTCGGCATGAACTGGTTGATCCAAAGGGTCTATTTCCATGTTGTAGACTCTATGACTGGTAGTGATGGTTTAGGAGAGATATAGATGTAGAATAGGCATTAATGGTAGGAATGAATAGCAAAAAATAACTCAAGTAAAACAAAGGGCTTCAGATGCTAGAAATCTGAAACAAAAACAAAAATTGCTACAGAAACTCAGCGGGTCTGGCAGGATCTGTATAAAGTAAACCATATTAACATTTAGAGTTCAGTGACCCTTCTTCAGAACTCGGAAAATAACTCAGCTCTGATGAGAGAAAACCCAATGCAGACAAGACACTGGAGGATGAAAGAGGTGGAGGACAGTGTTATGGTCAGAAGTTATTCTTTGGTGCTACTTCCACAGTTACTTTGACTACACCTCCTCACACTCTACTTCATGTAGGGACAAAGCTGTTTTCTCCCAGTTTCTTTGATTTGCTGAACTTGTTCTGACAATGTCACTTTTCACAGGCCTGTTTCTGAAATGTCTTCCTTGTTTGATAGGGCTCTCAGCCAAGTGGGAACCATTTCCCACACATACGCCCTCGCATCTTCCCTTTCTCTCCAGAACAACGAAAGTGTTTTCCTTTTGTCTTCACTTTCCACTTCACCAGCCTCTTCATTCAAAGGATTATCTTCGGTCATTCTTGCCACCTCCAGCAGGATGCTACCACCAAACAGACTTTCCCCTCTACTGTCAGCATTGCGGAGGAATCATTCACTCCGTGACACCCTGGTCATCTCCTCTATCACTCCGAACACCTCTTCATCCCCCCATAATACCTCTCTATGTACTTTCAGAAAGTGTAACATTTGCCAATTCATTTCCTCCCTCCTCACTGTCCAAGGTCTCAAATACAACTTCCATGTGAAGCATCAAGTTACTTGTACTTCATTCTATCTAGTCTTTCTCTATCCATGCAGTCTCCTCCATATTGGTGAGACGACAAGTAGACTGGCAGAACACCTCTGTGTGAATGACCCCAACCTTCCAGTTCCTCGTAATTTCAGTTCATCATTTTTCTCTGTTCCAATGGTGCCCAATACAAGCACGAGGAACAGCATCTCATATTCTGCCCAGAGCTGATCGATATTTTGCTATTAACGCCTACTATAAATCTATATCTCTTTTTTATCATTAGAACTCCCTTTGCCTTTTGTTCTGGGCGCCCTCACCGTCTGTTGCATTTGGTTTTCCTCTCTCTGTCAACAGAATATATACTATCATTTTGCAGCCCCTTCATTTCCAAAATCATATTAGACTTGGAACATTCACTCTTTCTAAGTTCACAGATATTGACAGACCTGCTGAGTTTCTCCAACAATTTCTGGAGGTATTTTGGAAAATTGGCTGCAGGCAAATTGGATCAGATCTGACTAGGACCAATTTGTTTTCTAGAGGGACCTCTTCGATGATCTTGTTTCCTGATAACGCTGATCTAATCTGAATTCTCAATCTGCTTTGTCCCCTTTGGTTGCACAGGTTTAGTCCTCATGCTGCTTCTTCTTTGGCCCTTGAAATGTTTGTATTCAATCTTTGAATAGTCAACTCTGAGTAGAATTTTACTCCACACCATCTGTGTTTTCCCTGTACTTGACTTTTTCCAGTGTGTTCATCCAGAGGAAGTTTGCAAAATTCGATTGTGTCACCAGTGCTGGTCCAACCTTGCATGAGTCATAAGTTATCTGTTGATATCAAAGGTCAGTTCAGAAAACTCAATGCAGTAATTTTTTAGAAAGGACAATATGGCAAGCCACAACAGTGAACACGTTCCAAGAATCATCAACTCATTTGCTTTGTAGCTTTGCAACAAACTCAACCAAATCTTTAAATGAATTCTTACAGTGAAGGTTAATTCCTAATGCATAATCCCAGAGGGGAGTAGTGCTGAGTAGGAAGAACATAGCAGAGGAGGAAAGTCATGATGTTTGAAGTATTTTCCTTGCCCAATGCTCTGCACACGTGCACCTTTCCACATACGGGCATGGCACTCCAGAATAACTCTCGGGAAAATGCATTTACTATGATAGTTAAAACCCCAACATAATCTGGTTGCATGCTGGAAGAGGCTCAAGAAACCAAGTGGTCTCCTGTTCTTACCTGTTTTAAGTTTGAATTAAAAGTGAGATTGAAATGTGCATTGAAGATAAAGGAGAACTGTTGGAGGAGATTGTTGGGGCCATCCAGATCGTAAGCTGCAGAAAGGCCAGCAGCTGTGAATGTAAAACAGTAACACTAAAGAATGTTCATGCCATATTCATGACAGTTTTAGTGCTGTGGCCATAGGAAAAACTGGAATGTTTCAAAAGGAGAGCTATAGAGAAAGTGGGTGCAATTCAGCAACACGACTGCACATTGGACTTTGAAGAGAGAAGGAAGGTTGGAGATGCATTTGTAACTTATAAGGCCAGAAGGACCATGGTTTGGCTTGAGGCGGAGGGGTTGATATACTTTTGAAAGAGAGAGGAACGGTGACTGGGGAGAAATCATAATGTGCAGTATGAAGTCAGATTGAGATTGGAATATTAGGCTGGGAGGTCAGAGAGGCCCACAGACTGGGTATGAAGCAAAGTAACAGAGACAAAGACAGAGAGAAGGAGAGACTGAAGTCCAAGTTTAGGGGGTTTACAAAGAATAGGACATGGGGATTTTCTTTACCCTTCATAATGATTCTGGAAACTAATGGCAGAAGAGCATGAAGTTTGCTACAGCTTAATGTGGCCCAATGTAGATTAGTATTACACTTGGAATACCCTGATATGGGGGGGAATTGAGTCATTGAGAGTCAGGGAGGGATATTGTTGTAATAATACTGAAAGTGATAGATCATGAGCCTTGGTGGAGGTGTGTGCAACAGCAGAGATGCAGTAAGCCCAAGGTAGCAGAGAAAAGCTTGAAGCAACTACCCTGATGGGGAAGGTCATTGATGTGCTTCCTACACTGCTGGGCATTCCTGATGGCTAGGAATGTATTGGCCCAAGCGTCAACTTCAGACCAGTCAGATAGGGTCTGGTGTTGTGGCCTCCACTGCCTGTCCTGGAGAAATGGACACCCCACCTCTGCAAAAACCCCATCCACCAGGACCTCTGGGTTCTCAAGTATGAAATCAGAACATCAATTTTCCCATCTCTGCTAAGCAAAGGACAAATTTCACAGAGTGCGCAACACAGCTCTGGATTGAGCATGCTTGTCTAGGTGCGCAATGACTTCTTAAAGATGATGCTGGCACCAGGAATGACCACCAAATCCAGGATGTTGGAGTGATGGTGAGTTCTTCCAACAATTATGAGTGGTAGAATCAAACTTGCATTGGACAAGGGGTCAAAAAGGGATGTGGTAGGTAGTTAATGAGGTAAATTTGGGTCAATTGCGTGAGAAAACTCATTAGGCCTCAAGGAGAGAAACATTCCATGAAATTCAACAAAAATTATACTCAGGCAAACTATCATAAGACTGAGCCACATAGAGTATTGTAAACTACAAAGAATTAATGAATGAAGACTTTTTAAAAAATTGAATAAGTAAAATAAGACTAATCTAAGATATGAGCTAGTTGCATGCCTAGACTTTGAGGGTGTGTGGACAGTGAGACTGCACTGTGAAAAGAAATCTCCAGGAGATGTTTCCATCTCAGATTTCTCCAGATCAAAATCACTGAAATTGGGGACACATAGGTTTAGCAATACGATTATTTATTACCTGGGCAGTTAAGATTTGGAGCAGTTGAAAAGATGGTCCTGTAGACAGAGGTCCAATCTAACAGTGAGGATGAAGGGAAAGACTGTGGAGCGGACAGACAAAACTCAGGCCAAGGCATCATGGCTCATTTGGCTGTTCAGTTGGAGCATGGTCCCAACCATTTTCAGCAGCTTCATCAATGACTTTCCATGACCTGACCATTTAGCCACATTCATGACTTCCGAGATACTAAAACAGTCTGTGCTCAAATGCAGTAGGAGATGGACAACATCAAGATTTGGGTTGAGAACTGGCAGGTAATATTTGACACACATTGATCATTAATGACCGTCTCAAGCAAGAGACAATCTAACCATTACCCCTTATATTTAATCGTGTCACCATCACTGAATTCCCCATGATCAATATCCTGGGGCTTACCATTGGCCAGAAATTTTACTGGACTAGCCATGTAAGAAATGTGGCTACAAAAACAGGTCAGATGCTTGGTATGGGGAGACAATGGCCTCGTGGTATTATCGCTGGACTGTTGATCCAGAGACCCAGATAACGTTCTGGGGATCCAGGCTCAAACTCTGCCATGGCAGATGGTGGAATTTGAATTCAATGAAATATCTGGAATTAAGAATCTAATGAAGACCATGAATCCATTGTCAATTGGCAGAAAAACCCATGTGGTTCACTTATGTCCTTTAAGGAAGGAAACTGCCATCCTTACCTGGTCTGGCCTACATGTGACTCCAGACCCACAGCAATGTGGTTGACTCTGAACTGCCATCTGGGCAATTAGGGATGGGCAATAAATGCTGCCTACCCAGCAACGCCCTTGTCCTGTTAATGAATAAAAAACAATTATGAATGAGTAACTCACCTTATTTCTCTGTAAAGCCTATCCACTATCTACAAGGTACAAATCAGGAGTGTGATGGAATACTCCTTATTACATGAATACAGCTCCAACAAAGAAGTTTGACATCATGCAGGATAAAGCAATCTGTTTAATTGACACTACACCCACAAACATCCACTCCCACAATCTCTAATGCTTAGTAACAGCAGTGTGTTCCATCTACAAGATACACTATGGAAGTTCACCAAGCGTCCTTAGACAGCACCTTCCAAACCCACAACCACCTCCATCAAAAAGGACAAAGGCAACAGATACATGGGAACAGCACCACTTGTAATTTCCCCTCCAAGTTATGTACCTTTCAGACTTGGAAATATACCGCTGTTCCTCCAATGTCACTGAGTCAAAATCCTGGTAATCGCTCATCAACAGACTCTGTGTCTATGTTTACAAAATGGGCTGCAATAAATCAAGAAGGCAGCTCACCATTACCTTCCCAAGTGAAAGTTGGGATGGGTAACAAATGTCTATCCACCACACCAGAGTCAACCACATTGCTGAGCCAGCAATGCCCACATACGGAGAATGCACACATCAAAAAGCAAAGTGGAAGTAATAGGAGAGTCTATAGTTAGGGGCAAGATCGTATCTTCTTCAAGTAAGTATGTGAATCGTGAAGGCTGACCTGTCAACCTGGTGCAAGGGCACAGGTTATTTCACAGCAGCTGGATTGAAAGACTCAGAAGAACTTGAGAACTTGGAAAGGAAGAATTTGAATAGAGACGACTGATCACCCAGTCATGATCCATTCATTTTTTTCTCTATCACTAACATGGACCTTCCCTGGATCTGCCCTATTTATCTTCTGAAATCTCAGAATAAAATCAACAGTCCACCAGTGCTCTGGCACTACACCTTATTCCAATGAACGATTAAATATGAGTAGCAATGCTGTTGCAGTTTATCCCTTCGATTCTGTGTAGATGCAGACCTTTCCAGCCAGGGGTTTTATTCTCTTTGAGCTTGATTAATTTATTCTCCTTTTTTAAAAGTTAAAATTCACTTTCTCATTGTTCATCTCATTCCTCAGTATCGTGTCTACCTGTTCTATTTCCCAGTAAATACCAAGTTTCATTGTTTGAATGAATATTCATGAAGATTA
This sequence comes from Rhincodon typus, assembly GCF_021869965.1. Classification (NCBI taxonomy): domain Eukaryota; kingdom Metazoa; phylum Chordata; class Chondrichthyes; order Orectolobiformes; family Rhincodontidae; genus Rhincodon; species Rhincodon typus. The sequence goes on along the minus strand of NC_063354.1, from coordinate 39,171,447 downwards.
TTTTGCAGAACAATTATTTAATATTTCTGCCATTTCTCTATCATTCCTAGTAGTATTATTCTGTATTATTTCCATTATCAATTTTAATTAAATCATTCCTTTCCCTTTGTACTTTCGCTTACCTTTAAAATATTTTATTTCTTTATTTTATATTACTTAACAATTTCATTGCATAGTTCTCATGTGCCTTTCTAATTGTTTTTTCTTACTTTGTTTTTGTCTCTTCATACTTTATCTATCCTGTGCTCCTGTTTAACCTATGTATTTAATGTTTCTCTCTTCCCTAATTCTCAATTTTTCCCTTATGTATTTATTCATCTATGGAGTCTCACTATTGTTTAGTTTCCTCTTCCCTATTAGTAGAGCACATTTTTCTTGTATTCTATTGCACACTTTTTAAAACTCAAACCAAGTAATAAAAGACACCATTTCTAAATTTCTAATTTGGATGACACCAAGTTATTGGCAGGCTGTCAATAGGGGGCACCACGGCACTAAATCACAGGAGCACATTATTAAACTTGGAAAATGGGCAAATCATTGGTAAATGAAGATGAACACAAATAATTGTAAGGTAGTACATTTTGATAGGAAGAATAAAGTAAATCGAGGTAATTTATTACTTAGAATGTGTAACTCTATTTGGGGCTAAAGAAACAATGGGATTTTGGAGTACAAATATGTGAATCATTAAACTTTGTACCACAGGTCAACAGGTCTATAAAAGAAAGTAAAGCAAGAACTAGACTTTTTTTATAGAGGAATAGAATTGAAAAAAAAGTAGGGATGTTACGTTAAATTTATATCAAAACTCGATTAAGAGGAGACTAGTGGTGAGAAATTTAGAAGAAATTGCCGCAGCTCAAAACACAACACTGCAGAACATGACTGAGCCAAAGACCAGTGCATTATTTAAGGTTAAGGTGGATAAATATTGGAAACTAAGAACTACAGGGAGAGCATGCAGAAAAGTTGGAGTGGTTCTTGCTTGTTCCAGTAAAGAAAAGTAAACAATTTGTGAATGGCCCTCTTTTCAGCTGTACACTTGAATGGTCCCAAGTCCCTAATTAATGAAAATTAGAGGCACAGCTGACACTTAATGATTGACCACTCATCTATAAAAATTACCAGCTGATTTGAAATGATGAGAAGTTGTGATCCAGATATTGGAAAAACTGTTTGATGCGAACTGGAACTAGCTTACAGGAACAGGAGACCATATAAAGTAGCTTTGATGACAACACACAAGATGCTGGAAGTCATTTATTGCACCAGAAAGAGTCAGAGATTGAGGAGACAGGAACATTTGGCAGACAGTAAAATCACAGGATGCTAAAAGTGAAAGACTTTCTGAAGGAAAACCTTACAGTGTTTGATTGTACCTTATAGGAGTAATGCATGACTGGAGCTCTCACATTAAATGAGACATAAATTGAATAATACATTGCAAACTCTCCAGCTGGAATGCCTGGAACCAAATCATATCTTGATTTCAGGGATTTCTGGATTATTAATGATATTTGTTTGCCAAATGGCAAGTGTTGAACTGAGAAATGCCATCAATAAAATATCATATGGAATATAGAAACATAGAAAATGGGCACAGAAGTAGCCTGCACCACCTTTCACTAGGATCATGGCTGATCATGCAATTTCAGTATCCCATTCCCGCTTTCTATCCATACCCTTTGATGTCTTTACTTACAAGGGCCACGTTCAGCTCCCTCTTGAATATATCTAATGAACTGGCCCCAACAGCTTCCCGTGGCAGAGAATTCCACAGGTTCACAATTCTCTGGGTGAAGTATTTCATCCTCATCTCATACCTGAATGGCTTACCCCTTATTCTTAGACTGTGATGCCTAGTTCTGGACTTCCCCAGCATCAGGAACATTCTTCCTGCATTTAACCTGTCCAATCCCATCAGGATTTTATATGTTTCTATGAGATTCCCACCTCATTCTTCTAAATTCCAGTGAGTACCAACTCATTTGATCCAGTCTTTCTTCATATGTCATATGTAAGCATGAAACAATCATAAAACATTATAAAGCACTAAATTGTTTTACTTCTCAGAATATTCAATTTTCCACAATTCTGCCACCAAAGTACTACGCAAAAACAATGCTGTGAGTTGCTTGGTTCTGTTTTAAAAATATCCCAAACAACTGGTGTTTCCCAGCTATAGATTTTCAGACTCCTTTGTTCATTCACAGGGCAAGGGCATTGCTGGCTAGGTCAGTATTTATTGCCCAGAGGACAGTTAAGAGTCAACCACATTGCTGTGGGTCTGGAGTCACATGTAGGCCAGACCAAGTAAGGATGGCAGTTTCCTTCCCTAAAGGATATTAGTGAACCAGATGGATTTTTCCAACAATTGATTCACAGTCATCATTAGAGTTTTAATTCCAGATATTTATTGAACTCAAATTCCACCAGCTGCCAAGGCAGGATTCAAACCCAGGTCCCCAGAATGTTACATGGGTCTCTGGATTGACAGTCCAGTGATAATACCACTAGGCCATTCCGTGGACTGGAGAAGTTGGTGTGAAGCTGTATGTAAAAGATGGTGTTCAGAAATCTAGACTCATTATTCATGAAGCATTTGACTGAAGAATACTGAAGTGTCAAGTTTTGTGACACTGTAACATTCTTTTGCAAAAAAATTTGTATCAAATGTATCTGGTAAAATAGAACTGTAATTCATGTGGGCATGCAAAGGCAAGCAGTATGCGAATAGGTGTTTCCACACCCCATACCCACAATAACTGTGGAAGGCAAATCACAGACCAGTGTAACAACTGGCCATGTCCTGTGAATGAAGATAAAGGAAAGTGTGCATCTTTCCTGCTGACATGCAGCCCAAAGATATTTTGAAAGAAGATGACAATTTGTGTGTAATATTAACTCAATTCTTTTTTATCCTTGCAATTTAACAGAGAACATCACATTCTACCCCTGCAACAATCTCTGTCTTATTTTATATATGCACAACATATCCTATTTATCCTCTGCACACTTACACTCATATGTATATATAGTCAAATCCTTGAACAAACAAATACCTAGCCTCATTCAGAGTTGGGTACTGTTTCTTAGACATTTAAATTGATTTAATTTGAGTGAAATTGCCCAATGAAAAAGGAAACATTCTATTGTGCTTTGAAATGAAACTGACAGTAGCTGGTAGAGACAATGATGCCAGAACAGTGGAATGTGTGGTTCAGTTTTCAAACATTTAATATGTGAGACTGGAGGACAGAAGAAACCTTTGTTTGTCCTGCCACAGGCTGGGGAGAAAACAGTAGCTGCTTTATTACAATACATATTGCTGTTTTCATTGAGTGAAACTGAGAAGTGTAAAAACATTTTTTTAAAAATTCGAACTTGGTCGAAGTGAACACAAGAAAACAGCAGCAGAGATATCTCTAATTATGAAAGGTAATTGGGAAGATTTTGTTATTTTTTGACAAATCCAATTGTTTCAATCCAATTATTTATTTATTTTTCTTAGGCCTATAGTCTCTTTGCAAGTTATGATTAGAAGGGGAGCAATTAATGGCTTCATAGAATTAAAACTCATAGCAATTATGCAACTGGAGAAGTGTTTGGGTTCTTGCAGAAAATTTGCAAACTCCAAACAGAGTAGAGAGTGCATGACCGAGAATGAAAACAGTTAGTCAGCCCACCAAGAGATGCAATAACCAGCTGAAGACGATGAAGGTGCACTCATTCCCCTCATTTTCCATTCGTTGTTTGATTGCAACGGAGATTTTGAAATTAAAATGGTTGTATTTGCCAATTCAGTCTACACTTAACTGTGTTGAGTGGCCTATTCTAATGACGTAGTCATGTCACTTATGACACACTGTGGTAGCACCCTGGAAAGCAACCTCTTCCATCATTGGAGTTGTCATGAAAAGAAGTATTCAAAGTTCCCTAATTTTCCTCATATTGAGAGAAAGCATGGGCCAGGTTTCTGTTCTGAACGAGAATACAAAAAAGCATAACCCTTTCATGTACTTCCCGCGTAGGTTCAAGTCCACCATGCTAGACAGATATGTCACAACACATCTGAACAGGTTGTGTATACAAAGAATTAGACAGATTTTGTTTCAATTAAGCAAATAAAGGGTTTACTTTATTGCTAAAATTCATGCAGATAAAAACTTTAAAAGCAAGGAAATATTTAAAACTACACACAAAGCATGCACAAAGTTCAAGTTAAAAAGTAAAAGTGGTTAACTTTAGCCAAATTGGAATTAAATTTTAAAAAAGACAAATAACAATTCATTGGCTGCAGATCCAAAGATGTTGGTCCTCTGGTTAGGCAGTTTGTCTGACTCTAACTCGAGAAACACTCCTTTGGAAATTGAAGTCTTATTGAAGAATTCCGTTTGCTTGAAGGAATATAGGCACAATCAAGCTCAGCAAACAGACTTAGGTGGAATTCAAAAGGAAGCAGATCAGCTTTTCCTCATTGTTGTTGGTATATTCTATCAGCCCAAGTTCCAAATCTACACATAAGTCTTGGTTGGTCACATCACCTGTCTCTCACTGTCAGCGGAAGCTCAAAACTCCATTATATATTCCAGAAAGTAGCTTTGATGACCTCTGCCTCATTATCTCAGCTATTGTTTGTAATGGTCTAAGCGATTGATTTTAATTTCCAAGCAACTAATTTCTGTTCACATACTTTGAATCCCCAATTTTGATATGGTAGGAGGGAATCTGTATATTTCTCTCTCGGGTTTATTATCCCTGGTGGGTTCTTCATAGATCCTGAGTTCTCTATTCTGATGGAGTCGAATGTGGCTATATCATAATAGAAAATGGTAGGCTTTTTCTTTCTATATTTTGGGTAAAAGAGTGTCTTTTTAAAAATGTCCAAAGTATGAGCCCAGGCAATGAATCAAGAGTTAAAATTTTACATGAGCAGGTCTTCATAACATACACAAAACTAATCTACTCAAGTGACTGACTTCCAGCAGAATTTTCAACCACGGGAAGCAGCGAAGAATTCATTAATATTATTATTACAGATAACCCATTATTTTTATGCGAATTATCTGGGCACTTCTCATTTCACAGTTTTTCAATCATCCACTTCTTTTTTAAAATTGCATTCTAACTATCAATTTGTCTCAGTTGAATGGAGCTAATGTATTGTTGCACAGAGCATGGTGGAAACCGATAAGAATCAACGTGCCAATGGTGGAAGATTTTCTGAGAAGCATTAAAACTATTCTTTATGATTAAGATTCTTCAAACCAATTTATTGAAGGATCTGTGCGAATAGAATTTTCATTTGGTGGTAACCAGTGCCTGCTGCCACTCCACAGGAACACTGTTCAGTTTCCAGGATGAAAGAACTTTGGTGCAGGTTTGTAAAAATGGTCAAATTCTCAAAGGTGCAAAGGAGTATTGAAAAGTTTCCATCAGTTTACACAATGGTGTTAACCCCAGCATATTGTTTTTGCCAATTCAAATGGGTAAGCCATCCAGTTGGTGTTGGTTTCTGGGTCAGTCGTCTGTAAGAACAGGAAGTCTTGTCTGTCCAGCTGCTTGCAACCTCGTTTCAGATATGTTGTTGTCGTTAGTTCATTTCTCCACTTGTACTGGCCCCCATTTGGTTTCATTATTTGAATGAATATTCATGAAGCGCTTCGGATTATTTTGCAATTCCTCCACTCCAGATAGAATTTGAACATTGCTCATTGCATTTCAAATATGCCCCATTCGTACTTCAGGAGGCAAACAGTTAGCTGACTGGGCTAACGTGTGGATCTAATTAATTTCAACATCAACTATTCTGGATGAGATAGACTTGGAGTCTTCCTACTTGCTCAACTTGAACTAAAATACTATGTCATGTTGCAACAGTCCAGCAAAGGATCTGCATTCAGGCAGAGAAGCCAAGAAGATTTATTCTGAAACAAGTTCCACTGAGTTTCCATGAGCGATGTCCATCCTGAAGAGCTTTGTAAATAACTAATTCTTTTTGATGTGGAACCATTGCTGTAATATACGATGCAATGTCATATTTAGCAATAGTTGCTATCACTCACCACTGTGAAGTATATAAATTCCAAGTCATATAATTAATTTAAGCTACCAAACAGCAAAGGAAAAAAAGATTGTTAAAATAATTGGCCAAAATAAATCTGCAAGGAAGTAATGCTCAACCTAGAATGGAAGTCTATTATAACACGAATGACAAGACCCAAGAAGTGAAACCACATTATAGCTATGGATAGACACTGGGGAGGGGGACAGAATTGGAAGGAAGCTGTGCAGAAGACATGTACCACTTCAAACACAGGCAAAGTAGACTTAGCAGCACGACTTAATCAGGGAGAGATCATGTCTGAAAAAAATAATCTGAATGTTTCCATGAGGTGACTAGGTATATAGAAGGGGGTAAAGAAGTTTACGTAGTCTACGTAGACTTCAATAAAGTTTTTGACAAGGTTTCACACCAGGGAGGTTAGTCAAGGAAGTAAGAGCACTTGTGGTCCAGGGCAATTTGGCAAATTGCTCCAAAATTGCTCAGTAGCAGCAAACAGAGGGCAGTGCTCAAAGTTCATTTTTGTGACTGGAGACCTGTGTACAATGACATCTCACAGTGTTTGGTGCTGGGTCCCTTGCTGTTGGTAATGCACATGAAACATGAATATAGGAGGCATAATTGGTAAGATTGCAGATAACATAAAAAAATTGGTGGTATGGTAAGTAGTGAGGGGGAAAGCCTGGGGGATCTAGGCTGGTCAGGTGGGCTGGACAGTGGCAAATGGAATTTAATCCTGAAAAGTGTGAGGTGATGCATTTTGGAAGGACTAACAAGGCAAGGGAGTACACATTGAATTGTAGGTGCCTAAGAAGTACAGAGGATCAGAGGGAGGTTGGCAAGCATGTCCACAGATCCTGGAAGGTAGAGGAAAGACAGACAAGATGGTTCAGAAGGCATATGGAATTCTTGACTGTATTAGTTGAGGCATTGAATACAAGAGTGGGAAGGTTATGATGGAGCTATATAAACCTTGTATAAAAGTTAGGTAAACCCCACCTGAAGTACTGTGTATAGTTCTGGTACTATACTAAGGATGTGATTACACTACAGAGGGTGCAGAAGAGATTCACTCAGATATTGCCTGGGCTAGAACATTTCAACTATGATGACAGACTAGATAGGTTGGAATTGTTTTCATTAGTATAAGGTGTACAAAATTATAAGGGGCATAGGTAAGAAGATACTTAATAGAATTATTGATCACTCTATTTGTTTGGGGGGGTGGTGGTGGATGGTGGAAGATAGATTTAAGGTAAAGGGTAGGGAGTTTAGAGGGGATTTGAGGAAATGTTTTTCATCCAGAGGACAAGCGGCTATCTAGAACTTACTGCTTGAAGGGGTGGTAGAAGTCGTAGCAATATTTAAGAAATACTTAGATTAATACCTGAAACCCCATGATATAAGAGGCTGTAGGATTGACAGTCTTTAGGAATGCCTTACTGCAGAGAGCTGTGGGGCAGAGTCTTCATGTGTATTTAAGGCTGACATAGATATGTTTGTGATTAGATGGAGAATCGAGGGTTATGGGGAAAGGGCAGGTAAGTGGTCGTGAGGAATATCGGATCAGCCATGATCACATTTAATGGCGGAGCAGGCATTGTGTGTTCATTGTGCAACACAAGAAAGTCCTTCAAACATTGTAGTTGGTTCAGAGAAGATACACAAGATTGATCAATTGGATGTCATGAGGGCACTATATCATTATTTGGATAAAAATGTTACGAGGAGAAAGCAGAAGATTGGCATTAAGTAATGATGTTAATTTGACGAGCCACTACAGATACAATGGGCTGAATGGCCTCATTCTGCACCATAATAATTCTGTGATTTTTTTTAGCGAAGGATTCAAGTGCAAGGAAAAACAATAGAAACCTGGGGCTGTTCAATATTGAAGGAATGACCGGAAGATGACCACATACAGGTGTATAAGATAGTGAGTGCATTGGAAAAGGGATCATTATTTTACTCTTTTAGAATTTGGGGTCCCTTTAATACTGAATTTTCCTAATATTTACTGTCCATGCATGAGATTTCTTTTAGCTGCTTTACAGCAGTATCTAACTTTCCAAATGCCTAGCATATGTAAACAAAAGGAAAGGTCATAAAAATCACATGAATCATTGAGGTTATGATGCCCCATTGAATCAGCAACAACAATTGATCTGATACCATCTGGATACCATTATCAATGTATTGTTTGAGATCTCTGCTGGAGTCAGAGATAACACAGGAACACAACAGGCCAGGCAACATCAGAGGAGCAGGAAAGTTGACGTTTGAGGTCAGGACCCTTCCTCAGAAGGACTTCATGAGTAGCCGCCTTTGATCATTGGCCAAAAGGTGATGATTGACATTACAGAGATGGCCAGTCCCTCCAGAGTTAGGTGGGAAGTGAGTGAGAGAGCGTGTGAAACTGTCTGTGTGTGTGTGCGCACGCATGTGTCTGTGTGTGTGCATGCGTGCGTGTGTGTGTGTGTGTGTGTGTCTGTGCATGCATGTGTCTGTGTGTGCGTGTGAGTGCGTGCACGTGTCTGTGTGAGAGAGGCAGAATCCAGAAGAATGAGCCACTATCGTCTTGGGAGAAGACCAAGAGTTGCCTAACATCAGCCTGAGGGAGGAACAGAGACTGTTGCTGCCATAGGCTATGAAGCATCAGGGATGAACACTCCAAAGCCATAGGGATCTGTTACCCCTGCTCTTGTCTAAACTGCTGCATTTTAACTGATAAATTTACTGAAAATTTACTGAATTATCAGCCACTTACCTATATAATGTAACTATGACCACAACCCCTGAAAAATCTAACACTAACCCGAATTATGACAAAAGGGAGCACTGATTCAATGTCGTAAAAAGCAATTTTGGGCCTTATGTCAGAAAACTCTTCATCCAGAGTGGAATATTCTCCAGAATAGGGTTGCAGAGGGTAAACCTTGGAATCTTTTAAGATTTTAAGAACATTTGGATGCAGTAATGAAAGAACAAGGGGGAAGTTTTGGATAGATGCACAGAATATGAAAGTCATACTCCTCTCATAAAATGAATCCTTTTCATTTCGATACTTAAATATGCTATGCTAATGATAGCAGGTGTAGACCCCATTATGTTTCAAACCACAAAATTTCTGTTGACTTGTTTTTGAGATGATGTTTTATGCATTGCAATTCAAAAATTAATCTTAGCTGCTTTCTGAAATTGTTCCTTGGTTTCGCAAAGGGGGCAACTGGATTTAAGTCATACACAGACAGGATAATGTTTGAGTGAAGCTATCATGCCAGTTGATTTTCTGAACAGTCCTCATTATGCATTAATGGCCCTGAGAATTCTTTCTTAGCTTTTGAAACGCTTGATGCAAGTGAAGTCTGCAGACTAAGGGTTGCTCTGAAGATCCAGCTATTTGAAATCCAATCTGTGTCAAAACTAAAAATGACAACAAAGTTGCAAGGCTCCTAATCACACTTTTTGACCTCAGAAGGAACATAGATTAATAATAAATTGCCTGGAGCGAAGAACTGCTTTGTTCCAGACCAATGAAGTTTATAAGTGTATCAGTGCATTTGTCTTCTACATTTCTTCTTTGGTGCCTTTGAGATCAGCAGATTGATGCATACTGAGGGAATCGCAAAATGTGTGTCAGCTGTGGCTCAGTTAGTACCACACTTGCCTTGGAATCAAAAAGTTCTGGGTTTAAGTTCCACTCCAAGTCTTGAGCTTAAAAATCATGCTGACATTCCAGTAAAGGACTGGGAGCACTGCACTTCTAGGTATTGTCTTTCAATGAGGCTCCTTCTGCTCTCAAAGATGGATCTAAGAGATCTCATGGATCTGTTCCAAAGAAGAGCAGCGGGGTCATTATTCATGCCCTGGCCAATATTGCTTCCTCAGTCAACATCACAAAAACAGAATGCCTGGCTGTTACTTTATTGTTGTTTGAGAGAGCTTACTGTAATCAGTTTAGCTACAATATCTCCTAAATTACAATGACTACTCTTCAATATACTCTCTTTATTCATTCTCAGGATGAGGGTATTGTTGGCTAGACCACAATTTATTGTCCAATCCCAAAGGGCAGTTTAGATCAACCACATAGCTGTGGGTCTGGAATCCAGACTAGGTAAGGTTGGTAGTTTCCTTCGCCAAAGAAAATCGGTGACACAGATGGGCTCTTCTGACAATCGACGATGGTCGCCATTAAACTTCTAATTCCAGACCATTATTGAATTAAAATTCCACCATCTGCAATGGAAAGAATTGAAGCTGGGTCCCCAGAACATTAGCCAGGTCTCGGGATTAACAGTCGAATCATAATGCCACTAGGCCAACACTTCCCTTCACTGACTATAAAGCACTTTTGGCACATCAGCGATTGCAAACTGTCCTACATAAATACACATCTTTGGGTGGAATTTTTCACTCCTTGAGTGGTGTGGGCAATGGTAACAAAGGCAGGAAAATAAAGTGAGAATGTAAAGTTAGGACTTGATGCTGAAAAATGTTTTGCAATTTTCCCAAAAACATTAAGTGGCATCTCCAGATCTCACAAATCAGTGACAACTACCTTTGTTTCATGCATTTACGTCTCATCATTAGCCAAACCAACCTCATGTATAGGCCACTTTCAATTCTCCTTGCCTTCGCCAGGAAATTAGAAAGTGAAATTCCCCCCATAGCAACCACCAACCTGTCCATGGCACATATGATAGAACCAACATGGTGCTGACAAAGTTGGTGGATTCCTCCATTCTTCAATCCAGTGTACCAACTGCCTCAGATAAAACAGGCCGTTGTCCTTATCAGAGATAGTAGGAACTGCAGATGCTGGAGAATCCGAGACAACAAGGTGCAGGGCTGGATGAACACAGCAGGCCAAACAGCATCATAGGAGCAGAGAGGCTGACGTTTCGGGCCTAGACCCTTCATCAGAAAAGTTGTCCTTATGCCTGCTGCAATTAGCTGCAAAGATGGATTGTGGATGTGTTAGGCCTGTTGTACCCCTGAGTCTAATTTAGACAGAATACTGTGTGAAGTGAAAGTCTCTGAGCTACTGGAGACTGCAGTGCCTCTGCACTTTTTCCAAAGGCACAAGCCCTCACTCCAAATAGCACCTGCCAGCCAGAATGAAAATACAGCAATGAGAGGATGTCTCTCCTAAGCCAGGTTCATGGGGTCAGCAATTCTCCTTACTCTGTGTGTCAGGCTCACAGAGATCACACTTCCTGATGAACATGCACTAATAGAGATGAGATTGAGCTTGAACTGCAAATGGTTCGCCAAAAAAGACATATACTTCTCCATCTGGAATTCTGATGTCTCAATTCCCAGGATATTTCTCAGTAATCTGAACTTATATCAATGTGGTAACTTCCATCCAATGTTAAATGAAAAGATTTCCATGGGAGAGCGGGTAACACTGACGAAGCCCACTACGTCTAGATTCAGATATAGGCTAGTTTTTACAAGGATACTTTCTGTATTTCAAAACCTAAACCGTTTTCTATTGAAATTTAACAATTATTCGCAACATTGAAAATAAGGCCTCACACTATTCAGTTGTGCTTACTCATTCATGATATTGTAAGTTTATTTGTAGTGATAGGATTCCATCAGTGTGCGGAAGAGTGTAGGGAATTACTGGCTCATTGTGCTAAGATTGCTGCAATTTATATCAGTGGCATAAACAAATGAAATACAAGGTGAGAAGCAATTCAAAATGTTTAAATTTAGTTCTCAAAAGAGAAAATTGACAAAGCCATGGGGCAGAAGCAAAGAATTGGTTGGTTGCTCTTTCAGAGTGATGGATACATGAACGATGGATTAAGTGGCTTCCTTCAAACAGCCTACCTTCTTGTAACATACTTCTCTCCAACAGAAACATACCAATCATGCACAAAGATTGGTGGAACAATAATGTGGAATCTTTATTTGAAGATAAAACTATAGACAGATAGATATAACTCAAAGGCTAAGTCGATCTAATCTCTATCCTGTAATTTACAGATTGACTATAAATTAATAGATTAACACATGGGACTAACATGAGAATAGAGCACAGCACAATAGCACAGTAGTTAGCACGACTGTCTCACAGTGCCAGGGACTGAGGTTCAATCCCAGATTTGGAGTTTGCATATTCTCCCAATAGCTGTGTAGGTTTCCTCCATGTGCTCTGTTTTCTTCCCACGGTCCAAAGATGCACAGGTTAGGTGGATTGGCCATGTTAGATTGTCTGCAGTGTCCAGGGATATGCAGGCTAGGTGGATTAGCCATGGGAAATGCAGGGTTACAGGGATAGGGTAGGGGGTAGTATGCTTTTTGGAGGGTCAGTGTGGACTTGATGGACTGTAGGGATTCTAATAGATTATGTTCTGTTAACATACTAATGAATTACATTAAGATAGGCTCCCTTAAATGTGTATCTCAGCAGATCATAATATCTCCCTTATTTTTCGAAATTAATGGTTTACCCTTAAAAATGAAACTATGCAAATGAAAATGAAACAAAACAACTCTATGTACATGAACTTTAACACAAAGGCAGAAATTTCCAATTTGGAGAGAGGTTGTGTACTCGCGATACATCACCGATGTCCCTTGGGTCAGTGAGGAAGTTCTGCAATATTTAAAGGTAGTTCTCCTATAACACAATAGTTGCGTTCTTATGTGACCTCATGCTATAGAAAATCCTCCAGAAGAAAATCGCCATAGAAAATCACATTATAGGGAAATTGCTATAGAAAATTGTGATACCTGTACAGCAGAAAGTTTGTGTTATCCAAACAGGGTCCACTATTCATCAATCGCGTTACAGCTAATTCGCATTAATGAAACACTTGTACACAGAAATACTTGTACGCAGGCTGCTTAAACTTTCAATTGCAGAATATAATCTGTCTTGATTGCTCCATGTTTCCAATAATGGGAGGATCATATGGTCTGTTTACCCTATACTCATCCTTGTTGTTACACAGGTTTACTTAGAGCTTTTTGAAATCCAAATAAATCAATTGGAGAGTCAAAGCACTCAAGTCTCCACTGTAATGTTCAGTCCGTATGCTCAGAACATTCACCAAACCCAAACCCCTGCCAGTACAACGTTCGCCCCCTCCATCCCAGACCATCACCCTTTCCCTGCACCACATGAAGGGTACACACTACCTCTCCATTGCCAAACCATAAATGGTTTTTACTACCTCCCATACCACCACCTATCTTGAGTCACCTTCCAGAACCCCTGGCTCCTGCCCAGCCAATGTTGGAAAAGTCAGCATTATTGTGGAATGCAGGATTGTGGGTAGTGGTGGAAATGGGGAATTAGTCTGGTTAAACTTGTTTGTGTTTCCTTGGGCTGAGTGTTTACTGTTGAGATGAGAAAGGGGATTGAACAAAGCCATATTGGTTTGGTAGCTGTTTTGCCTCGGTATCATACCATTGATTTATTTTGTTAGGCGAATGTTTGGCTGATTATCTGCATTGCAGGGTGGAGTGTCCTTCTTTCAGTGCAAGCACTGCTGGCGCTTCTTGTGATCTGTAGCCCTCATTAAGGTCTTGATGAAACCATGGGTGGTAGCCAAGGACAGGTCCTTCCATGCCAATAGAGCTATGATCACTGGAACTGTGATGATCATAATATAAAATATCTGAGGTGATTGGGGTAATTTTTTGTAGCCACCCTTGAGTACAATAGATCCCAGGATGGACTCTCTGAGCCGTTGTTGGTGGAAAGATTGGCCATGATTGATGGTATCATTGTTTGCCACCTCTGTGAATGCAATGTGTGATGGGGAAGGATGTTTGCGTCGTCACTGATATCCAGTTTTTTATTAAGTAACGTGGTGACTCATATCTGGAGATATATAATCTGAGGCAAGGCAAGACTATCCACCTACACCATTGAGCCACTACCTTCTTTGATACACACTGTGTTGGCTCAATTTGTGAACTATGGTCTGGCTTATATAAGGCTCAGTCAAATCTTCAAAAACAATTTTGGCCATTCGATATCATGTTACACTCTTCTTCTCTATGATATAAATAATGATGTGGAGGGTGGAGGTGTTGGTGTTGGACTGGGCGGGGACAAAGTCAGAAGTCACATGACATCAGGTTATAGTTCAAAGAGTTTATTTGAAATCACAAGCTTTCATAGCACTGCTCCTTCGTCAGGTGAAATAGTGCATAAATTATGTACCATTCATACATAAGGATTCGTGAAGCAACAGATGGATTTGATACTCTTTCTGGAACTTGATTAAAGTTTGTACTTTTGATGCCAGAACACAGTTACTGACAATTACATCATGTGAAAACTTAACTACATGAACAGTATTTGTTTGTTATCACATGTTCAATGGGCTCAATGATCCACTGTTGCGTGGGAGGGAAAAGAGGGGTTTTGGCAAAGTGCTAAATACAAGATTATATTATCTCCTCTGATAATTGGCCTTCAGAAAAATGTTCAGAAATTTGTTTAGAATAAATCATTTCAAACAGAATGTAGTTGCCTCACTGAAATCTCCGCATTACTTGCTCCTTCCTCCTTACAATTTTCTTCTTTGTCTCTTTCAGGTAGTAATTTATGCTGAAGTATATTTCTGTGTTGCTAGAAGTTCTATGGTACATAAACTCGACCAACAATGGCTATCAGTTCACGGGCTGTTAGGAGGATTCTACACATATATGTGTACACTCCCTCATGTGCACTGTTGTCTGGTTTTCACTGTGACTAACATATCCCATAGTGTAACATAACAGCTGCATCATCAATGACCTTCCCTCTATCATAAGGTCAGAAATGAGGATGTTTGTTGATGATTGCACAATGTTCAGCACCATTCATGACTCCTCAGATAATGAAGCAGTCCATGTTCACATGCAACAAGATCTGGACAATATCCAGGCTTGGGCTGACAAGTGGCAAGTAACATTCGCACCACACAAGTGCCAGGCTATGACCATCACCAATAAGAGATAATCTAACTACCTCCAATATCAACATTTTGGGGGTTACCATGGACCAGAAACTCAACTGGACTCACCACATAAACACAACGGCTACAAGTTCGGGTCAGAGTCTAGGAATACTGTGGCAAATAACTCACCTCCTGACTTCCCAAAGCTTGCCCATCACCTATAAGGCACAAGCCAGGAATGTGATGCAATAGTCGCCAGCTGCCTGGATGGGTGCATCTTATGTACTATTTACAAGATGCACTGCAGAAATTCACCAAAGATCCTTAGAAAGCACCTTCCAAACCCAAGACCACTTCCATTTTGAAGGATAAAGTCAATAGATAAATGGAAACACCAGCTGCAAGTGCCCCTCCAAGACACTCACCATCCTGACTTGGAAATATATCACTGCTCCTTCACTAGCATTGTGTCAAAATCCTGAAACCCCCTCCCTAAAAGTATTCTGGGTCTAGCTACAGTACATGGAATGCAGCAGTTCAAGGAGACAGCTCAACAGCACCTTCTCAAAGCCAACTAGGTACAGGCAAGAAATGCTGGCCAGCCATTGACACCTACATCCCATGAGTGAATAAAAAACTGAATTGCCTTAGATAAGGTGATTCGGATGTAAGAATTAACAGGAGCTCAGTTACCCAGGTTGCAACTGTCTAATTTAGTAGGCTTGAGCCACTAAAGCAAGCATCTTTTTGGTTACACCCTCTATAAGAATTTGGTCGTGCATTTACCCCTTGAGGTGCTGGAACCCATCTGTGTAATCTTATGAGTATAAGGAAAAGCTTAAAGAGCTTCTCTCCTATTTAATAACATAGGGATTACAGATAGTACAACGTGACAGATTCCACTGAAATGAAATGGCAGTGAATCTCCTACGGCAGTTTCTGTGAATTCTCAGCAGCCTTAGATCAACTGGCCTCGAGTCAAGAAAGAGCAAAGATAATAAGTTGTCAAATTGTCCAACTTGTTTAAGGTTGTTTTCTGTTTTGATATCTCACTATGCAATCTGTCAGATTGATAAAATATAATATTATTGCCACATGGATCAAGAGATTAAATATGGGTGATCATCCTTTTGCTAAAAAAAAGTTAGAATGAATCTGGACAAATAATAGGTAATGTAAGAAAAATCAAATTTCTCTGCAAATCAAATTGAATTTAAAATGAAATCCATGAGTTGGGCATTGAGCCTGTGATAGGAACAGTTATATCAGTGGAAATTCTTGACTTATTTCTGTGTTAATTATGGTTTGATGTCTACTTTCTTCCCCGCTTTATGTCACCATATAATGTACCAATTCTGGCCAAGGCAATGGACATATGAGCTTAATCCCAAACAAAAATAGAAATTGCTGGAAAGGCTCAGCAGGTCTGGCAGTATCTGTGGAGAGAAATCAGAGTTAATGTTTCAGGCAGAATGATTCTTCCTCAGAATTGGATTTTATCTGACTTTAGATCCTCAACAATGTTGGGAAGTCCTCTACTGTCAAAATAAATGGGATCATTTTGACATAATTAACCTAGGATCTGTCATTTAGCTCATTTCATTTGTTCAAAATGTTAAAGGAGTTAAATTATTCTGTCGGTTTTAGTCTAACTTTAAGACTCTCCTTCTCTCCTAAACCTGGTTGTTGCCATAACATTAATTGTTTAAGACCTGACTTCAACTTGAAGGAAAGACTTTAATGTGAATCACACATATAGCAAATATCCCTGAGATAGAATAGTCTGGAAGAGGATTTAAGGGAAGAGCAAGGATCTTGAGGTGTTGGTGAATCAGGGACAAGGAAGGACTTAAAACAGAAATTGTTGGAAAATCTCAGCAAATCTGGCAGCATCTCTGGAGAGAAACCAAAGTTAACATTTTGGTCCGGTGACCCTTCCTCAGACCCGAAATGTTAACTCTGATTTCGCTCCACAGATGCTGCCAGACCTGCTGAGCTTTTCGAGCAATTCTAGCTTTTGTTTCTGATTTACAGCGCCCACAGTTCTTTCGGTCTTTACAACGAAGGAGTTGATCGGCATACAGGAGGTAGTGTGGGATGGAATACATTAAGCAGAGTTTGAATGAGCCACGTTTTATGGAAGATGTGAGACTGGCAAGGACAGCACTGGAGTAAGTAGAGATTGGAGGTGACAAGAGATGTGTGAGGACACCACTGGTTGTGGAGCGTAGGATGGAGTGGAGGAAGATCTTGTTTAGAGTTGTAATCAATTCACATTTGTGATGGAGGAGACAGAGATGGAAGCTCAGTTTGGAGTTAAAAAGCATTCTGAAGCTCTTAGGGGTTTGGTTGAGGCTGATATGACTTTTCTCCTTTAGAAAAGGAGAGGATAGATAAAATATATTTAAAAAAAACATTAAAATTTTAGTGCAGCCAGTAATAAAATACACATTTTGAAGTTGAGGAATTTTGCTGACATCTGTTCAGCCTTTCAGTAAGGAACCACCAGAAGACATTAATAAAGAACAATGAAAACTGAGAAGCAAACGACTTAAGGATAGGAGCATAAAAACAAATATTATCACATTAGGCAGATCTGATTGACTGTAATGATGGAATATTATATGTTAGGGTATTACATTTTTTAAAGCTGGTTTCAGTGCCTCAAGGTACAGAAGAATTTGAAGCTTAGAACTGAGAAATACGAAGACTCAGAGTTGATTTCCTAGTATCGTTAGCTTTTATCATTGCACTGAAACTATGATGCATTGGACAGACTGAATAGTAATACAAACAAAAAGATACTACTTTACCCCAAGAATATTCAGTCAATTAAAACCAAATTTGACAGTGAGATATTACGTTAAAACTGACATTAAGATTCAGTCAACAGATCACTTTGTAATATAGGTGTTTAAATTATTCTCCTTTTAACAACAAAATTATGAAAAATCTATGCGCTAAAAACTTTGAAGATGAAGCCGTGTTGTAGAGATGCCTGTGGTCATGTGTTACTAGCCCTGAGCTAGACTGATTTAAAATCCATCTTTTGCATGTTTGATGAAAATATTATTGAGTTTTCTGTTAGAAATCCCTTGACACTGTTCTGACAGAGAAAATTCCCCCTGGGGGTACATTTGTAATAAAACGTGAATAAATGTGAAGGGCATTATATCTGGGAACATTATTCCATAAATTTTATTATAGACTTACCTTTTGTAGACCAGAGGCCGTATTGCAAACTTTCCAGTGAATATAGGAGGGCTCCTGAGCCCGGGTCTTGCCTGCTCCGTCTGCTTTTCTTTCATTCCTTTTCTTTTGTTTCTTTTCTTTCTTTTCTCATTCCATCATCTTGCTTTTACTTACCTTTTGTTGAAGGGCTGTTGTGGCGATGGCATTGGCAGTGGTGACTGACTCCAGCGCACACTCGTGGTGGCGCCGGATGTGCGTTTGTGTTCCTAGCGGGCATTGGCATCGACAAGGCAATCCTAGGGCCAACTCATGTCTGCAGCGAGTTTGGATTCCCAGCGGTGTCTGCATCCATTCATGGAGGCGTTGGCGGAGGTGAGTTTGGGCCCAGTACGAGACCCGGTGGCATCAGCAGTGGCTACATCGGCAAGGTGGGCCCAAAGCAGACCCATGGCGGTGAGGGCATCGATTGACACAAAATGGTGCCAAAGAGTGGCGACTTACATTCCAGCAGCAGTGTAGCGATGGGGGCTCGTGCCTGGCCACCAGGCCCATGGCCCATGGTGGAGCGCCTAACAAGAAGAACTGTAAAGTTGAACACCATTTCTTTATTTTTCTGCTTTCCTGTTCTTTGTTTTGCTTTATTTTTCTGTGTTTTAAATGTCACTGGAGAGAGGCAACACTACACACCACTTTCACTGTATTTTGTAACAAATTACACACGACAATTCTAACAACGCTACCACTTCAAAAATGCTTTTTTTGTCCTGGTTTTTTTTTAAGGGAGGTTGTAAAGGCAGAAGTGTCGAAATGGCCACGAGAGACTGCCTAAGTCAACAATCAGAGGAGGCCTTCAGGTTTTTTTAAAAACAGTTCTCCAATGGAAAGGGAGTGACCAGTTCTCCCAGTTCAGACTTTCTAGTTTTCTTAGCTGTAGCAGTCATAAGATGTGTGAATATCAAAAGGGTTGTAGGCTTTGGTAAATGATTCCTAACTGACTTTTTCTGAAATCTTTCTGGATGTTGTTCCCTCCCGCCTGTAAGAATCTGTGTATGAATTTACCTTTTTGCTAAGGGGTGTGTTACTATATTGGAATGGTTAATTTTAGTTAAGTTACTGTATCAAGTATTTGGTTAAGTTTTCCAATAGTTAAGTTATTCTAAATTCTGCTTTCTTTTGTTCATATTTTAACTGTAGTGTTTAAATAAATTGTGTTTTGTTTAATGTTGACTGGTTTGACCAGTTGCATTACATCTGGAACACCCACTTCACATCTTCCTTTAAAATAAAAAAAAGTTAGGGTCTAGGCTACCTTCTTAAAATAGATTTGAGAGGGTCGGGCCTGATCCATAACTAGATAGATTGATAGATAGATCAATAGATTGATAGATAAGAATATATGAATAAAAGCACAATACTCTGAATGCTGGAAATCTGAAACATACACAGACAATGCGAGAGAAATTCATTAGGTCTGCCCACATCTGTGGAGAAGCAAACAGGAGTGAATGTTTCAAATCTGCTATTGGTCTATGAACTCAAAATATTAACTCTGTTTCTCTCTCTAGAGAGGCTGCCAGGCCTGCTAAGTTCCTTCAGCATTCTCTGCATTTGTTGGCAGCAATCATGCATTTCATAGCTTTAATAATGGTGTTCTGCTCATTTATCATACTCCATTGCTTAAGTTCTTGGCTCTACATTTGCTCCCTACATAACATAAACAAACATGCAGGTGTATGTGAGTAATGCATACTGTCCCGCATGGATCCTTTATTATGTCTTCCTAGCAGCTCCCTCTAATGGTACATGTCTACATGGCAGACTAAATGGACAAAATGCAGAAAGCAATTTTCAATACACATCTTCAAGCGGTGATTTTGACTCTAGCAGATCAGATCTTATAGAACACAAAGACAAAACAAAATCCTATCCTACTTAATACGCCTTTTTTTAAATTATTATACTGAGTTCTAATACTACTTCTCTTTGTGACTGCTACTAATCTGAACAAAACAATTTGCAGCCACACAAAATCCCTACAGTGTGGAAGCAAGCCATTGGGCCCATCAAGTCCACACTGACTCTCCAGTAAGCATCCCACCCAGACCCTCCCCACCCTATCTCTCTAACCCTTAACTTCCCATGGTTAATCCACCTAGCCTACAATCCCAGGACACTATGAACAATTTAACATGGACAGTCCACCTAACCTGCACACCTTTGGAATGTAGGAGGAAACCGGAAAACCTGGAGGAAATCTATGCAGACTTGGGGGGAATGTGCAAACTCCACACAGACAGGCACCTGAGAGTGGACTCAAACCCAGCTCCCTGGCGCTGTGAGGCAGCAGTGTTAACCACTGAGCCATCGTTCCACCCCATATAGAGCTTGATGGTTTGTTACAAATGTATATTTACCTTAAATCTCTTTGATGTCATTTGTAAGTACATTATTTTTTTCCTTTAATTCAGTACTTTTTTTTATCTTCTCGAACTCCAATTGGAAATGTGAGCAAGTAATCAAAGATTGAGGCATTTGAAAAGGCATTTACGAGGAGATTAGTCCCAAGATGGACCAAATAGTGTCCCCATTTATACTGATCTGTGATATTTTAAAAATCTTTTTGATCTAGCGTTCCTTCATTATGAACATTCTCACATCAACAGGAATTCTGTCTACTACATGGAAACAATGATGTGCATGTGCCAGTGTTGGACTGGGGAGGACAAAGTCAGAAATTACACAACACCAGGTTATAGTCCAACGGGTTTATTTGAAAACATAAGCTTTCGGAGCCCCAGTCCTTCCTCAGGTGTTAGTGAGAGAAGTAGTATCAGACACAGAATTTATAAGTAAAAGGTCAAAGGTTCACACCATTGATGAGGATGTACTAAACAGACCTAAGATGCTGTTAAATCTTTAATCAGACTTGAAAGGAATTTGGGGATTTACCTAATCATATTAATCAATTAAAACTTTCCAAATGATTAAAGAGTTAACAATGTCTTAGGTTTGTTTAGTACATCCTCATCAATGGTGTGAACCTTTGATCTTTCACTTATAAATTCTGTGTCTGATACTACTTCTCTCACTAACACCTCAGTAAGGACTGAGGCTCTGAAAGCTTGTGTTTTCAAATAAACCTGTTGGACTATAACCTGGTGTCGTATGATTTCTGACATGGAAACAAGTCAGATTTGGGCACTAAAAGGTTGACCTATCAGTCAAGTTTCAGATATTTGTTTTGATCCATCTTTAAAATCAATTGCTTGTGTTCACAAAACTGAAAATATACCTGTTGTGTACAGTCAGTATAATTGATGAGAGACATGTTTATAGTTTTACTGCTTAGCAATGGTTTTTCCCGGCACTTCTGTTGCTTTTCATTCACATGTTGCCCTGTAGAATGATAGCTGTGGGGGGATGAAACATCAATAAAACAGTGAAATGCATAAAGGGAAATTCCAGGGAAAAGTCCTGTTCTATGAGGACAGTAAATCCAACCCCCACTATTTCAGAATAGCATATCATGTCTAACACACCTTGATGTTAATCATTCCACTTATTAGCAAAAATACTTCATCTGATGCCATGACACTTTATTGCTGGGGTGTTGTCTTAGACCATGGAGAAAGCTAGATAGAATTTTAAAGCACAGAAGGAGGCTATTTGATCCATCATGTCTGTACCAGGTCCCAAAACAGCTACCCACCTCTTCCCATTCTCCAGCTCTATCTCATTAGCCCTCTAAATTCATCACTTTCAAACATATATCCAGCTCTCTTCTGAAAGATCCTATGGAATCTGCCTCTATCACTCTCCCAGGTACTGCATTTCAAAGTTTGCACTGACAATGCTGAACATTTTTCACAAGCCCGAAACATTCAGTCTTTTGAAATCTTCATAACCTGTGAAAATAAAGACGAAATTCTTCACTCAAAAGGAGTTAAAGGAATGATGTGGCATTTTCATGGAAGCAGAACAAACTGCCTGAAAGAACTCTGCTTATCAGAAGAATGAGTTCTGACAGGCAAAAGGCCTTCCACATACAAACATTTGAAATCAGCGGCCAGGAAAAAAAAACTAGTTCATCAAGCCTGCCTGAGACTATTGCAATACCTGGAACAGCATAGAGAAAGTGGTGAATGCAGGTGTAGTTACAATGTTTAAAAGTGGATGAATATATGAATAGTAAAAGTTTAGAGGGATATGGACCAAACGCAGGTAGGTGGGACTAGTTTAGTTTGGGAACATGGTTGGCGTGGACTAGTTGGACAGAAGGGTCTGTTTCTGTGCTGTCTGACTGGGTGCCTATATCCACCAGCACCCATACACTTGCTTATACATGAACATACCCCAGAGCACATACACACTATGGGTATGGCTCATATGGGTGGTAAGAATGAGGATTTCCTGGCCAGTCGGAGCTGCACAATAACTGCAGTGCAATGCCATCTCACCCAACCCCACACACTCCACCCAATGATACAAGGCTCCATACATGGATTCCTACCACAAGCAAGTGTCATCTTGTTTCTGAGGGATGATCATAATTAGCACAGCTTGTGTCCCAGGACGTCAAAAAATACTTTGTGGCCAATTAAGTGCTTTGAAGTGTATCCACTTGAGAAGTCAAGG
This sequence comes from Rhincodon typus, assembly GCF_021869965.1. Lineage (NCBI taxonomy): Eukaryota > Metazoa > Chordata > Chondrichthyes > Orectolobiformes > Rhincodontidae > Rhincodon > Rhincodon typus. The sequence continues at coordinate 39,148,641 of NC_063354.1, read as the reverse complement.
GGTGACATACAGTACACTGTGATAAGGATGTGGATGTACCTCTGTAACTCAGTATAGTGTACAGATAGAGCCTTGGATATTGTAGTATGATGACACTCCATTTCTTGGTTCTCCTGTTGAAGATATTAACTTGGGCTGACATGAGGATCCATGGGCAGAAACTGTTCAGGTGGCCGTTCTTCATATATGAGCCCACCAATGCATAGTGACCATGTTACCAATTGGGCATGGAATGGATAGGGAATGTGATGTCCATCATTCCACATCTTTGTCTTTACCTCATCATACATGCATATTCCCCTGGAGATCACAAGGTAGTAGTTGTTGTATTAGTAATCCTGATTGATTCTCCCTATATATCTTTCTGTCCCAAAGATGCTGAGGCCAATTTTGGCATCCATTGACAATTCTGGTTTGAATTTCCAAATAGGACATGGAAGAACTTTTTGATTTGATTTAATATTATTGTCACATGTACCTAGCTACAGTGAAAAGTTTTGTTTTGAGTGCAATACAGCCAGATTGTACCGTAACAATGCACTTTAGGGTAATAGTACAGAATAAAGTAAACAATGTTATGGCCGCAGAAGAGGTGCACAAAAAGGAAGATCAACATTAAATTTAAAATTTGAGAGGTCCATTCAGAAGTCTAATAAGTCTAAGAACTGGAGAAAATGCAGCAAAGATATGCTTTGGATAGAGTGAGATACCTGGAGTATGAATCCTGGCATGTACAAATAGGAGCAAGTAGCCAGTTTTTGAGCTCTCAATCCGAGGTGACTCTGTTATTGTGTGGCTGTCAAAGAGCTCTCATTTGATGAAAAAGAATTCCAGTGAAAGTTGTTCAAAAATATTGTAAGCAGTAATTTGGGTTTATTGCAAGCCATCAAGCAACCTGATTAGTTCACAAATTAATGGCTCAACTTAAACTGCAATTAAATGGTTCAGGATTGAATGATCAGCCCAGAAACGTTGTGATTGATATATGAGAAGATACACAGCACCTCATATAAGAACAAGCAGCTATTAAAAGCAGACCTACATTGAGACAGAATGCCAAACTTTTGAAGTGAATAGAAATTTTGGGTCATCAAGGAGTGTGAAAATGTGTTAGATAAACCAGCTCTAACACTACACAGAAAATGCAACACAGTCTTTTGAACTATCACACTTATTTATTCCCACCTACCATGTGTGCCTCCAGACCAAAAAAATGATCTGTTCCTTATTGAGTTTGCTGACGATTGAGCAAACTTCAACACTGGGGATGTTGTTGGGAATGGAGGGTTTGAGATATAAAAATAGTCTGGAAAGACTGGGACTTTTTAAATTGGAGCTTAGGAGGTTGAGGGGGCATCTTATTGATGTTTATAAAATCATGATGTGCATAGTTAAGGAGAATGACAAGGGTCTTTTCCCTAGGGTGGGGCAAATCAAAACAGGAGGGGGGAGCATATTTTTAAGGTGAGAGGAGAAAGATTTAAAAAGGACATGGGGGGCAACTTTTTTTGCACAGAGCGTGGCTTGTGTATGGAATGAACTGCCAGAGAAAGTGAAGGGCACAGATACAGTTATGTCTAAAAGACATTCGGATAAATTCATGAATAGGAAAGATTTGGACAGCCAAGAGTGGACAGGTAGGACTAGTTTAGTTTGGGAACATGGTCAGCGTGGACTGGTTGGACCGAAGTGCCTGTTTGCTTGCCGTATGACTCTATGACTTCTCACTCAGGGGCACATTACTGATGATTTATTGTGCCTTCAATTTAATCCACCCTAAACCCCAGATATCCATGTCATTCTGAACCACTGCTCACTTTTCTGTATATGGTTGCCGATTTTATACCTGCTAATTGGGCTCCTAAACTCAAAACAGAAGGAATTGTCTCAAAGAAATTATTTTGGGAGGATGCCTGACTCATGATGTTATCAATACAGTGAATCTAGCATTTAAAAATAAATAAATAAATCACAGAAGCCCCTGGGTTACACTCATTCCTCTACCATTTGACTATATAGAGCAAATATCCAAAGACATCTTGTGGCAAAATACAAATGTATTTAATATATATATCAAGCTTTTTAGCCCATTCAAATTGAAATACAAAAGCAAGACACCACAGGGCTGAATGTCTGAAAGAGAAAGAGAAAGTGTCAGAAATACACAGGAGATCTGACCCCATCTCAGGTTTAACATTTCAAATTGTTGACCTTCCAAAAGCCTTTGACCTGAAACATGGGCTAAGATATTCCAATGGCCAGAAAGTAGTTGGAGCAGTGTGAACTGGAATTGTGCGTTGGGACCATGTGGAATCCTTGACTCCATTGGAATTATCCAAGAAAGTGAATTTTTTTTCTGAAGGGAAATTTTCCTGCACCTGGAGCCCTTTGAAAAATTCCTTTGAAGTCGGAGAATTTGGAGGATTCCAATTCACTTCAGCTTAACCATTGTTCAAGAAAGTTTAAAGGATGTAAAAGAGTCTCTAACTTCTGAGTAACTATTAACCCTTGACTCATCATTGACTTCCCAACTACATGTCCCTGAACCACCACACCCCTTACTGGACATGGGAGACACCCCCATCCCCTTAGTCAGCCCAGCCTGACCTGTGGAAACACCCATCCACTTACTAGTTCCTTCCTCACTTAATTTATACATTTACCTTTGTTCAGTTTTTGTCACAGAGCCTTTGGGATCTTTAACTCCTGAAATAACACAGTGAGTGGTAACAAAAGGACCAGGACTTAGCCTGAAACATTCCTGCTTTGCCGAGTAAATTCCTCCCTATTTAATTCCAGAGAATGCTTTTGGAAACAGGTTCAGAAATTAGGCTGGAAAAGCCACTGACAGGTAAGTGGGCAATATTAAAGACGAGCATCGTTGGTTAAATCTGTTCCAGTGAAAATTGGCATATCTGGGTGATTAACTCCGGTTCTGATGCTGATATAAAGCCTGCAGCTATAGCTTTGTAAAATTCCAGTCAATTCTTCATCTATGCTGGTAAATTTGCCATACAAGACAAATGGGATGCAAAGGAGCAATATTCAACCATTCAGAAATACATAAAATGTATCCTGAAACAAATTGTAAAACCTGAAAAAAGCAAAACTCATTTGCTTTCCAAAATGCTGGAAAATAACTAATTTGCTTTGTTTTCAAGTTCCAAGTGGAAGTTTCTCTCAGGTTTAACACCAACTGCTCAAGACTTCACTCTCAATGGACTAAATCTTATGCATTTCCCAGAGTGGGAACCAGAGCCAAAGCATAGTTTCCTGAATGACAACTTCCTCTGCATAATTTTTAACATCAGTAGTATTTATTAGTGAGGGAAAAGACATGCCATTAAGGCCTTTCACTGTTCACTCAACAGAACAGACACAAGGATGTTAAATTTAAAGGGAGCATTAAGTCGTACTGCTTGAGAAAACTATGTGTACTGGTCGGCAAGTGTTATTTATGATATTTACATTAACTTATATTATATAAGTGATATTTATGCCTGTTATGCTGGATATTCAATGTTGCTACGAAACCATCTCTGTGGGTAAATTTGTTTAATAGATGTAGTTAATCATTCACCCACGAGTTTTCAGATTACCTCTGCATTGGATTCCTGTTTTGAAAAAGGTAATCTGTTACTGCTCAGTGTTTGAATCATTGTAGCTATTACACAGCTGCCTTTTCTGTTTCCATTATCACTTCAAACCTATCTTCACTGCAATAGGAATTGTCCTGTGCTGAGCTGAGGCCAAGCAAAGGAACGCCAGTCACCCTGAGGCATTTTGTATTCCTACCTACAAACAGAGGTAATGTACTTCGCAACAGCAAAACCATCCCATTCAGCCATAGCTCAATCTTACTATGAAAGTTATGGTTCAAGTCTAACTTGACATAAAATTTATGCTGACTCTCCAGTGCAGCACAGAGAGTGTTATAGAGTCACAGAGCTGTGCAGCGGAGAAACAGATCTTTTGGTCCAACTCATCCACACCAATCAGATATCCTAAATTAATCTAGTCCCATTTGCCAGCATTTGGCCCATACCCCTCTCAAACCTTCCTATTAATATACCCATCCAGATGCCTTTGAAATGTTGTAATTGTACCAGCCTCTGTCACTTCCTCTGGGAGCTCATTCCATACACGCACCAGCATTTGCATGAAAAAGTTACCCCTGAGGTCTATTTTAAATTTTTCTCCTCTCACCCATTTTTGGACTACCCTGGGGATAGGTCCTTGACTATTCACCCTATCCATGCTCCTCATAATTTTATAAACCTCTGTAAGGTCACCCCTCAAACTCTGATGCTCCAGAGAAAATACCCCCAGACTATTCAGCCTCTCCCTTTAGCTCAAAGCCTCCAACCCAGGCAACATCCTTGTAAATCTTTTCTGAACCCTTTCCAGTTTAACAACATTTTTCCTATAGCAAGGAGACCAGAACTGAATGCAGTATTCCAAAAGTGGCCTACCCAATGTCGTGCACAGCTGCAGTTCTTTGGAGAAGACATTAAACTCTTTCACAGGAATATAAACAATGCAATGGCAATATTTTGGATGATACATGGGGGAGGGATGGATATATGTCTGATATATTTGGATGGTCCTCTCAAGGTTGGTATCTTAAACGATTGTCAATCATTATCTCCCACTTCAGGATATGGTGTAAAAACCGAAAGAACTGCGGATGCTGTGAATCAGGAACAAAAACAAAGGAAAAAATAGAGTTAACGTTTCGGGTCTGGTGACCCTTCCTCAGAACTTCCTCTGTTTTTACCTTCACAGATGCCGCCAGACCTGCTGAGCTTTTCCAGCAACTTTGTTTTTGTTCAGGATATGGTGTATTAGTCGCATGACCATTAGTCAATCAGAAGCAGCAGTGATGGAGATGAGATGCTCTATACGTAGCTCATAGTAAATAAAAGTAATCTTCAAATAAAGAATCCATGTTATTATTGCATCAAAACTGTCATGTGATCAGGACACTTTCATCTCAGGAAAGAATCTAACAGTGTGACTTAGCTATCCCTCTGATTTATCTCAGACTATGCCTTAATGCCCTGGTTAATATTTATAGAAACATCAACTCTAGGAACAGGACTAGGCCTTTCAGCACTTTGAGCCTGCTCCCCCATTCGGTAGGATCATGGCTGATCCTCTATCCCAATGCTTTCTCCCCATACCCAATGATACCTTCAAAATCTAAAAGTTTATCTCTCTCTCTTTCTTGAACATACTCAGTGCCAGCCCCTGCAGCCTTTTGTGGTGGAGAATTTCACATGTTCACTACCCTTTGAGAGAAGGAATGTTTTCTCAGCTCATTCTTAAATGGTGTACCCGTATGCTAAGATTTCTAAGAAATATCCCTCAGTGAAATCACTTTCATTTATGACCATGTCATTACCAAATGAGAGCTTGCTGTGCAAAAAGGTGGCTAACTCATTTCAAGATGACTTTCTTGGCTGAAGAGTGTTTTTGAATTCTCTGAGGTGTTGAAAGATAAAGTAGGAATGCCGGCTATTCTATACCATTCAACACATTAGGTTAAACTTGAATCAGTAATGTGTAAGTAGTGGCACGTCAACCTGTTTTTTTAAAATCATATTTTCTTTCAGAAATTTAAGTGGATGGGCCAGTTTCCACGGTAACAAAAATGCACAGCACTGTGTATTTTGGGGCTTTTTGTTGAACCAAACTGGTTTTTAGAATGCCTAATCTGATTCCCCAGCAATGAGGATTTGTGTGGCCAATGAAGAGTGAAAGCTACTTTGCATAAAGACGGGACACTACATGTCAGACATCAGTACAACTGATGTAACTGTACAATTTGTTATCTGGCATTCTACACATGTCCTCTTATTAAAACAAAACAGTTGATTGAAAACTCAGCGAGCGTATAGTATCTCCAATCATGAATGGAACCTACATTACCCAAAGTAGCGAAAATTATCTTGGTCTTTCTAATTCATGAATACGTTACATTCAATGACTCTTTATCAAGTATATTGCATAGCACAGTCAGAAGAAGATCAATGACTTTCTCCACTCCACCAGTGTAAGTACCACCACCTTCTCTCTGATACTTCACACTCGCTGTCTCTCTGCTACTGTGCACACCTCTACCAAGGCATGTTCTCTACCACTTTCATTATTAACTGTAACATCTCTGTCCACTCCATGACACCACTCACTCTGAAAGTGGTGTGCAAGTGTGAGAATGTGTTCTTAACTCTGGAGTGATCCAATTTATATATTTCCAGCAGCAAATCTTAGTGAAATTAAATATAGGATTCTTTATCACATCCGTCCCCCAATATCACTCACTCAGTTCACCCCAGCTAACACTCATGCAAAACTTACCTACAGATGAATTAAAAAAAATTAATACAATCTAGAATTATTCCAGTCTCTTTATTTAAAAGCCGGCTAGTTACATTCAATGACTCTTTATTGAGTATACTCAGTTGGGAATCTTGTCACAGTAGATTCAAAGTGCAATCAACAAGTCATGTAATTTCACAGCTTGCTATTAAACCGAAAACCTCTTTGTAATCTTTGTAACCGTTAATGAATTTAGTGGATGAGTGGGGAGGAGTCACTGTGGTCAAAAATAGCAACTTTGGAATTTCTGTTTCAGCACTGCCCAAAAAGCTAAGGGTAGGAAGGTCATTGTGGCGATGTCAGTATTAAACCTCAGAACCACAGCAAGAAACTGATCTGCTTATCAGTGTAGAACCAGACTCTTCAGTGAGGAACTGAGTGATCGAAATCCAGCTCAGATCATTGCATCACTGCAAACCAATGACCAAACACATGTAACTTAATACAAGGACACGTGACATAACCTTTAGTCATTGTAAATGTAATTCACACAGCTGTAGAAGCAGTAATGTATTATAAGGTAACTTCTGTATTATGAATTGCTTTTTCACAGCATTAAAACTTTGAGCAATTGAACTGATTAGTAATTGTTGAATAAGGTTTGGTATTAGTGGATTGGCCGAAATGCTAAGGAAAAGATATGCTTCACTTTATTTCTTCAGATGATTGACATACATTCTCACAGGTGGGATGCCCACTTGAGTGCCATAGCAGGCAGTGGATGAGATGTACAGAGCTGTACCCCATTGTCAATCAAAACAGTTAAAGGTGCAGTGCACAAGATGGGGAAGTGGGTGAAGTAAGAGATAGAAGGAAGAAAAAAATATTGTGCACTCACAGGGTTACAGCCTTGGAATAGGTATTGGATATATTTCACTGTATAATGTAGCAAAGGTTCTCAGAGACACATATTGAGTGTGTTGTCATGCACAGTGTCTATGGGCTAAATCGGATGTTTTTGTGGCTAAGCCCAGGTTGCATCATGTTTTTGAAGGTTTCTCATCCTGAGAGCAAACTAATTCTCTCATCTTAATTCACAAAATATGCCTCAATAATTACCTACTCTACTCCTAGAACATCTCTCACATTCGAATTTGCTCCATCTTACTATGCAGCATTCCCATAACAACTCACCACTCAGCTAATATCACAGAATTTACTGGCATCTCTAATGCCTCCACCATCTTTAAAAGCTTGTTGTGCATGGCCAGAGCAGCATATCATTGGACTGTGGGAGGAAACCCACCCAGACACGGGGAGAATGTGCAAACTCCACATAGACAGTCACCCAAGGGGAATTGATCACAGGTCCCTCACATGCTGAGGCAGCAGTGCCAACCACTGAGCCACTGTGTCACCTCTTAATCAGGAAACCCTAACATTGGTGCATATGACCTACCAAAGTCATGAGAGAGAGTCATTGGATGGAGTGAAGTATTAATTATTTGCCGTTCCTTTTTTATTTGCAGTTAATTGAGAGATGTTATAAGAGTAGAGTAGGTCATTAATGAGGCATATTTTGGGAATTAGAATGAGAGAATTAGTTTGCCCTCAGGGTGAGAAAGCTTCAAAAACATGATGCACCCTGGGCTTAGCCACAAAAACATCCAATTCAGCCCATAGATGCTTGGTTAAAAAACCCCTCTGGCCCTAATATGTCCTGTTGCCAGTTAATCCTGAGAATCTGCAGTGGGTAATATTGAACAAGGTCAAGGCTGGTTGGTGCTTTCCAGAACTGACCCTGACATTTCTGGGTAAGCAGGAGGCTGGTGAGAGTATTTGTCTCAGTGTGGGCATTCCTTTGGTACTCACCAGATGTAACATAGCTCCTTTCCATAAGTTTACCAACAGTACTACTTAGTCACCCTGAGGCCCTATGTGATGGGATTCGCTTATTTAATAAGTGGCATACTTCCGAGGAATAGACTACGTTAGCAGACCTGACCACCCGCTGCTATCCCCTAATTGGTGGAGTGGTGATGGGGCGAGCATGGTTGGTGTGGGCGTTTTGGTGGGGGGCAGTGTGGAGTGGACAGTTAATCTGGAGGTTGATCTACCTCATTTTAGTCAGCTTTCTGACACCCCAAAATGTTGTTCCTATGGAAGTGACAGTCCCCAGCATCAGCAGTGGATCACTTTGAATTAGAAAATTGAGGATACAAGTCCCATTCTAGTAACTTGAACTTGTGTCCTAAATGGATACTTTCGTGCAATTTTTCTTATTCTTCCAGTGCAGGGATGTCACTTTATTGACCATACTTAATTGCCCTTGAGCAGATAGTGGGAAAGCACCTTCTTGCAGTCCATGAGACATCAGTATCCTCGTTAAACCATTAGGGAGGCCAGTCAGGATTTTGATCCAGTGACTGTGAAGGAATGGTCATATAGTTCAAAATTAGGATGGTGTGTAACTTGGGGAGGGCTTACAGGTTATGGAGTTCCCATGCATCTGTTGCCCTTGTCTTTGTAGATGGTAGAAATTGCAGATCTGGAAGGTCCTGTCGATGTTCACTGCATCATATTAGGTGCTGGTTTTTTGTGGGACCTTCCTGAATGTTAATTAGCTGCTGTGTTTCCTAGAGGACGAACATGGACAGTTGGACATTACACCACATGAAAAGACCATTCAGCTCTTAAAATCTGTACCATATCATCTTCAGAGCAATCCATCATAAATTCAGAAGTGCTAATGTTCACTAATGCACGATGTTCACACCATTCACAACTCTTCAGATACTAAAGCAGTCCATGTTCAAATGCAACTAGATCTGGACAATATCCAGGCATGTATGGACAAGTGGGAAGTAACATTTGTGCCACACAAATGCCAGGCTATGACCAACACCATTAATATACAATTTAACTACTGCCCTTGACATTCAATAGTGTTACGATCACTGAATACCCCAAATCCTGGAGGTTAACATTGACCAGAAACTCAAATGGACTTGCCACATAAACGCAGTGGCTATGAAAGCAGGTCAGAGGCTAGGAACACTGTGGCGAGTAACTCACCTCCTGACTCCCCAAAGCCTGTCCATCATCTACAAGGCACAAGTCAGGAATGCGATGGAATACTCCCCACTTGCCTGGATGAGTGCAGCCCCAACAACACTCAAGAAGCTTGGCACCATCCAGGACAAAGCAGTCCGCTTGATTGGCACCACATCCACAAGCATCCACTCCCCCCATCGCCGACGCTCAGTAGCAGCAATGTGTACTATCTACAAGACACACTGCAGAAATTCACCAGAAAATCTTTAGACAGCACCTTCCAAGCCCACGACCACTTCCATCTAGAAGGACAAGGGCAACAGATACATGGGAGCACCACTACCTGAAAGTTCCCCTCCAAGCCACTCACCATCCTGACTTGGTAATATTTCACTGTCCCTTTAGTGTCACTGGTTCAAAATCCTGGTATTCCCTCCCTAAGGGCATTGTGGATCAACCCACAGCACATGGACTGCAACGATTCAAGAAGGCAGCTCACCACTACCTTCTCAAGGGCAACTTGTGATGTCCAATAAATGCTGGCACAGCCAATGATGCTCATGTCCTACAAGTGAGTGAAGACAAATTCCAGGCAGTCCCACACTACCCTTCATTCCTCCCACACCACCCTTCACTCCTCCCACACCACTACTCTTTCTGCATTCAAGTATTTCTCCAATGACCTTTAGAAAGTCACTATTGGATCTGGCACTTGTCAGGCTGTGCACTTCAGCAATTCTGCTTAAAAAGAAAATTCATTTTATTGTTAATCGCCAATCACTTTACATCTGTGCTGCCTCATTGTTGACTCTTTGAAAAGGTTTTAACTTTTTAATTTTTCTCTAGAAGGCCTGGGCCCTGGATTCCAATGGCTTGGGTTTCCTTGAGGTTTCAATAGTGTCTTCACAGCCACACGTTTGGTCTGGTCCACCCTGGCAGTCCTTTAGCCATCTTTGGTGGCTGTTTACGTCTCCTTCCATCCGGGTTTCCTTGGGATGGCTTCAGTCAGTCTGTGACTCCATGCAGCAGTTCCTTCGGCATCGTGGTGGGTCCAGCCAAGGATTCCAAGGTGGGGGAGGGGTGTCAGGTCTCCGAACCCAGTGCCATGAATTCGACTAAGAGGACTTTGTCTTAAATTCTCTTTTTCTTTTCATTTTTATATTGTCAGGGAAGGACTGTTATTTTGAACTTCTTATTTCTTTATTTTTCTAATTTATTACTATGATTTTGTACGTTTGACGATCTGTAATGCTGGACATTTTTTATTTCTTTATTTTTCCAGTTTTTTTTTCCTAAGAATTTGTGCTCAAGAATCTGTATGTTTGTACCTGAGATGGCGCCGTAGGTGGTGACTTATAAACTTTCACTGTACTCGTGAGTACAGCTCACGTCATCATTCCTTCACCATGCTCACCAAACCCAAATCCAGACCTTGCCATCCAGTGAGGTCCCTTCCCAGAGTTGGGTGACTGTGCCCAGGGGCTGAGGCTGTGCCCAACGTACTCGATTGACCTTGAAGATGTCATGGAGTCAGGAAAACACAGTGTGGAGCTGGAGGAACACAGCAGGCCAGGCAGCATCAGAGGAGCAAGAAAGCTGATGCTTCGGGTCGGGACCTTTCTGAAGAAGAAATTTCTGAAGAAGGGTCCCGACCTCAAACGTCAGCTTTCCTGCTCCTCTGATGCTGCCTGGCCTGCTGTGTTCATCCAGCTCCACACTGTGTTATCTCAGACTCCAGCATCGGCAGTTCTTACTTTCTCTGGTGGAGTCAGGAAAGATGTTTTATAAACATAACTCCTGCTTTCTTGTTTTAGGGACTCAATCTCCAGCCTCCAACATTATCCATGTATATTGGCTGCTCTCCTTACATGACAGGCTAGAATTTCCAAGAACTAAGGGAGGCCAAGTAAAGCCAGATTTCTGTTGACTTCCATTCTGGTAATGTTTGGTAGATTCCTTAAGGAACTTTAGGGACCATGTAGATTATGCCCTGAACTGAATTCTTAGTCTTGCAATATATACTGATAGCGCTAATGATTTCATTATTGGTAATGGGCTTTGCTACTATAGTTAATAGCGTTGGCCATTGATTTCTGTATCTCAAAGGCACAAGAGCTGCATTTAATCCACTTTTAATTTATTTTCTGTTTTGGATAAACTATGTTACTCATTTGCTCACACTCAGCAGCAATATTGAAGGACTGAATATTATTTCTCTAAAAGGTTTGCTACAATTATAAAGTCTACATGATTACCACATTTTGAAACCGTAGCTTTAAATTTAAGGTAGATGAAAGGGGTCTTATGGCATGTTCTGCCATCTGCCTGGTCAAAAGCATTGGGTGGTTTAATTGAGATCAAAGGAGAGCTTAGATTGTTTCATTGAGAAGAAGGTGCAGCATACTGGTGTTGAGAGACAATGGCAACAATTAATGAGTACAGCAGGATTGGTCACAGGGTCTCGCAAAGTCCCAGAAATGCTTTATAGACATCATAGTGTAAACAATTGCATTGTAAACGATTATCTCATTCTTAAATGAAAGTGAGTTAGGATCAAAGATAGTTAATTAGCCTTTCGACCTAACTACAAGATTAATGTGGTCTCATGTTGTCATAGGGAAGAGCACAGAGGAAACTATGTTTGACATTTGCAGACATTCCTGCATAATCAGACAGTAGTTTGTTACAGCCACCAGAGAGGCAGGAAGCATGAAATACAGGCAGCCATTCCTGCACTTGATGCAGAGAAATGCTGACTTTATTGTTTATCATGCAGAGTGCAAGTTCAAAGCTTGCAACCAGACAGAAGACAGCATTCGTAAGGATTTAAAGGAGAATGGAAGATTCGCCTAGCTTGGGGCTAAAATGAAGAGATCTTCAATACGGCCCTCAACATGAAAATCAATTCTAGGATTGAATGCTGATGTCAAGAAAGGTTCTACACATAACAAAAACAAAAGAAAATTTTAGCTAGTTTGTCCAATCCAAGTGCTTTTTATAGATATAAAAAAATTTTGAGTCAAAACTTCTCCACTTCTTATGGAGTTTGCCATGGTGAATGTTGCAAGACTTGCAAGTAGAAACCATAATGGATATTTACTCATAGGAACCAAAAAATGCAGTTATACAGATCATCAATGATCCCAATGTTTGGTGGATTTTAGCCAAATAAGGTTTCAGCATAATGCAAACATCAGTTCCTATGTCAGTTCTGCTCAGTAACTGCAGAATAATGTGCTGTAACAATGAGCCAAATAGTACACACTTTTAGATATGTGCAAGCTATGCTGAGTTTGGTGGAGTGATTCTCATCATAACTTTTCACTTTAATTGTGGTTTGAATACTCGCAGAGAGAATCAAATCCTATCTCCGATCCTTCTTAGCAGGTATTGTTCATGGAGGAATTCGCTGCTCAGCTGGGTCCTCCATAAGACCAGGATCCCTTGGAGCTGCAATATCTTTCAAAGCCCACGACACACTTGCGGGAGTGCTGCCATCTTTAAGCTGTGCAAGGTGTCAGAAGAGACGGCTGAGAAGAGGAAGCTGGCACTTTGCTTCTCACAGCGGGATCTGGAGGTCCATAACACTTTTAAGAAATAGGAACCAATTTTCTGAAGAAGGGTCCCGACCCGAAACGTCAACTTTCCTGCTCCTTTGATGCAGCCTGGCCTGCTGTGTTCCTCCAGCTCCACACTGTGTTATCTCTGACTCCAGCATCGGCAGTTCTTATTATCTCTGTTCAACCCCTGAAGTCTATTTCCTCATGTCCATTTTCCTGAAATGTCCCCTTGCTTTCCCTACTGATTAAGAATGTGTCTATTTCAGTTTGAAATATACATAAGGACTGCATCCCCCATGCCCCCATATCTCTCTGTGTTAAAGAGTTCCAAAGACTTACAACCCTCTGGAGAAGAAATTTCTCCTCATCTCAGTCTTCAGTTGGTGCCCCTTTATTCTGAGTCTATATTCTCTGGCCCTAGATTCTCTCATGAAGTGAAGCATCCTTTCAGCATTTACCCTGTCATAACCCTCAAGAATGTTATTTGTCACAATGAGATCACTGCTCATTCTTCTAAACTCGAAGAGTAGATTTCAACTTGTTTAGCATTTGTTCATAAGACAATCCCTCCATACCCTTATTCTCCAACTCCCTTGAAATTAGCTTTCCTTATTACCTGCTGCACCTGTGTGCTAGCGTTCTGTGTTTTATGTACAAGTCCCTCTGTGTTGCAGCTCTCTGCAGTTTTTCTCCATTTAAATAATGGGTGCTTGTGGATGGGGTGGTGGAGAGGAGAGGATCCTCTTCCGGGAGGACTGACAGAGGACGCCATGCCACCAGGCCTGGCAGCTTGCTCTGAGCTCAGATCAGTACCAGCCCCAGCATTAGGAGGACTGGGCAGCAGTGCAGGAAGACATTCTGTGATCCTCTCTGTTCTGCCAGGGTAAGTACCAAACTCCCTGCTGCTTCACACTTGTCAGTGCCACCAAACTCCCAGAAATGCTTATGCTACCACACTTGCTATGTTGCATCCAAAACCTTCCCTCGTTCACTCTTATCACTCACCATCCTCCCTCACTATTAACCCTGTATGATATCTGTGTTGTCTCCTCACTCCCTCGCAGCACCTTAGCACCTTACCCCCAAGTGAACCAGCTCCAACAGCCTTGCAACCCAATTGTGGCTCTCTCATTCTTCCCCTTTACAGGTCGGAGAGTGGGTGAGGAGCCAGAGATCCATTCTTCACTCTCTCCAAGGAATAGATTCTTGCCTTGGCAGTAGAAGAATACAGTGGTCACACCTCTGGGGACACAGAGATATCATGTCACAACACCCAAGTAAGTAGCACTTGTCATTCTATTGCAAAGGTCACGTGAGCCAGATATTCAGTACCACTACCAACCAATAGCTGCTTTTTCAGTCTTACAAGTGGACCCATCCTCCCAAGGAGCAGCGTGTTCCCTGCAAAGGAGAATTCTCTACCTCACTGGATTGCTGTGGGGAAGCCTTGGAGGGACCATCATTTGTACTGGCCCCTGCAATCCCCGGCAACACAGATGGTGACATATTACTGAGCCCTGTGATTTTCACATTTTACCACCATTCACAGCACACACAAGCCACAGTTGATCATAGTTCTCCGCACATTGCTATATGGAGGATCCAACAAGGACAGCGTGGAATATATTTACTTGACTTTTGACATTGAGAACATTAATCCGATCAATAAAGCGCATACCTACCATCGTGCTGCACTACCCCATCCCCAACCCAACTCCCCACTATTGAATCTAGGGTGGGGATGACCATCAATGAATCCCACCCCTTCAGTAACCCATGTCTTCCAATGGTCTATCTTGAGCATCCCCTTACATGTTGAGTTTCCTCCCTTGACAATTGTTGTCCCTTTTGCATCTCAGCATGCTGTCTCCAATCTTCACAACTGACATTCCCAACTGTCTTGCCACAACAACGGCCTTCCGACAATGCCCCCTTGATAGTCAATGAACAGACCCCCAGGCCTAAAACAGAAGTTGCTGGAAGCTCAGCAGGTCTGGCAGCATCTGTGAAGAAAAATATCAGAGTTAACATTTTGGGTCCAGTGACCCTTCCTCAGAACTGATGGTAGCTGGGAAAACATTGGTTTATATGCAGAAAATAGGGAGGGGGATGGGGTAGGGAGTAAACGATATGATAGAGCCCGAAGAGAAAGAAGAGCAGTTGGATAGACAAAGGAGTTGATAACAATCTGGCCAGGAGGGTGAATACTTGTTAATGGGGGCTGTTAGAGACGAAGTATAGGACCAACAACAGGTCTGACTGTGGCCCAAACCCTGACCAACTTGGATGGAGAGCCCTGACCGATGAGTGACTGAACTCACTGAGCTCTGTATAGTTATAAGACTGTAATGCACAGGAGAAGAGAAGGCTATTCAGTGCGGAAAGTCTGTTCATTCCTTCAATGAGATC
The DNA here is from genome assembly GCF_021869965.1 of Rhincodon typus. Taxonomy (NCBI): domain Eukaryota; kingdom Metazoa; phylum Chordata; class Chondrichthyes; order Orectolobiformes; family Rhincodontidae; genus Rhincodon; species Rhincodon typus. The sequence continues at coordinate 39,133,297 of NC_063354.1, read as the reverse complement.
ATGGCCGATCTGATAATCCTCAAGTCCACCTTCCTGCCTTTTCCCTATAACACTTGATTGTCTTAATGATTAAAAATCTCTCTATCTCAGTCATGAATATACTTCATGACCCAGCCCTGCCAGCTCTATGCAGTAAAGAATTCCTCAGACTGACTACCCTCAGAGAAGAAATTCATTTCTTTGACTGACTTGCCACTAATCTCTGGATTGGTTGCCCTGGGCCTGCTGACCTGACCACAGACAAACTGTAGTGACGCAGAACACTTGACCATGGTGCTCCAAGAAGCTGACCGACCATGTACAAGCCCCTGGTCTGGTGTGGGACACAGTTCTTGGACTGATAGGGACAGTACCTCCAACTACTGTACTTTACCGAGGAGTAGTCCCCTTTGATATTGAGTCTTCCTTATTAGGTTGAAGCATATGCAGTGTGTTTGCTGCATACATTGCTAGCACCTGGGCTAGGTGTGAGACTGATTTCGCACAGCGCCATTCAGCAACGTGTCCACCCCCTTAACTGATATCTGCTGACAACCAAATCAAACTGTCTGATATACTCTCTGCACTTAAATGGCAAGGCAACACAGACATACTGTGAGCCTTTAAGGTTTGAATGAGGCAACAAAGTGCAATTAAGTATGGCAAGCAGGGTTAGGCAGAGACGCTGCGGGCATCCAAGTAAGAGCAGAATGAGTGAGTGCTAAAAAAGCAAACAAAGAACTCTCATGGCTCTGATGAATGCGATGGTCACCTGTCCCTGCTCACAAGATGGCCTGGCAGCAGCTGCATCACATTGCAAGGTGTTCTTATGACGACAGTTCAAAACCCTGAAGGAATTATAGACGTTTTTGCACTTTTAATCTCAAAATCTGTTTCCTGGGAGGATAGCAACAGAAAAACTGTGGATTCAAATTCAGTAACTTCCTTGCAAAGTCCTGTGTGAAACTGATGGAACGTCACACATGTCATTTGACATTTCCCTGACAATCAGTGAGAAACTTAATTAGAAATAATGAGGAGGCTGACTATCCCTCCCCTCTTGAGGTAGAAAGTCACCTCTTGCAGACATGGCCACTTTTCCCTCCAGCAATGCACAAAGGTAGGGGTTTAAAAACACATGAACTCGATGGACTGAACACTCTCACATCTACCAGGTTGGGTTTGAGTGTGAGCATACTGTGAAAGTCACAATCAAAAAGTACCTTCTAACTAGCCTGAATGTCTCAGCTAAAGACATTCCCTCATTTCAAGTGCTGTGAGCCATTTAAAAGAAGAATCAGGCCAAATGAACTTCAATTAGCCTGCAAAACCAAAAATCCTCAAAAAAAAACTGCTCAACTACCAACACTTCAGTATTACTGGCAACCTCCACTACTATGGACAAAGTGTTCAACTATCTGGTCCCCATGACCAATTCAGGGACTGATTTATATATAACCTATGACTTCACTTTCACCTCTCTTCCAAGCTGCCTGTTCGTGTATTTCCTTACGATTTTTTTTGTGGTTAGTAATTAACTGAGTAATTAAAACTCAGTCCTTTTGTTAATTCAGGAAAGTTATGTTAAATTGTCTCTTTCAAAACGTAGTTCATTCGGATCTGGGAGAAAGGTATCGAGAAGTGAAGGGATGCTTTGGATTGGCAATATTGCATTAATTCACTAGGGTGAGGTATTTCATTTCAGTACAGCAACAGTTAGACAAATAACTGGAATTTTGAACTGAAACTTCTCAATCCATACGAAGTTTAGCCTGTCCAGAAATTGCAAAACAACCAAATCATTCCAATGGCAGGAATGACAGCTGTTAGAACAAATTAAAGGAGATCACAACAACCAAATCATTAGCCAAGAAAAAAGGTAATGGGTACACTTAAAGGAATACGGAAAAGAAAGAATATGTTACATCCTTCATCCTGCAGTTTTTAATCCTCCATCCGAAACTGAGCATCGTTTGTATTCATGAATGAATTATAATGAATTAAAAACTCCAGTAAGTTTGTTCTCATTTAAAAATAGCATTTATACAATGAATTGGGGCTTTTAAATATAACATATTTTTGGCTTACAGTTTGGTTGTTCTGTTGCCCTTTAATTCATTCAACAACTGTCTAACTGTCTGGGCAGATTAAACTGGGCAATTTCTGGGCAGAGTAAACTTTGTATGGATTCAGGAGTTTCAGTTCAAAACTGCAGTTATTTGTTTAATTGTTGCTTTATTGAAATGAAATACCTCACCCTAATGAATAAATGCAGCGTTGTCTCTATCCTAATAGAAGTTTGGTCCTTCAGAATTTGCATTAGGTTTTATTGTCACATTTACTCATGTATGGGATACTGGAGTAAGGTGAAAAGTGTACAAAATCGCCAATCCGAGTGCCAGCTTAGGTATAAAGTCACCTAGCTACAAAATCTTAAGTACAAAGTAGAAAAATAAAGAACTAAGTTAAAGGTTAAATATTACAGTTCTTCTTAGTATAAAATAAAACAATAAACTTAGAAGTTCAGCATTACAGTCCTTTTATAGCCATGGGCCTGCAGACGCTCCACACTCGGCTTTCCCCACGAGGGCTCGCACTACCCATGTAGGTTCAATCTCTCCCCTGCGCCGGGCTCAAACTGTCTGCACACACTCCTCCAAGCTGCCTTGCTGCTGACCGCTCCAGACCTCGTTGATGCCATAGCACTTATGATGATATATTTTTTATTTTTTCTCAGTTTGTGTATGGAGCTAGGGTATTCTATTGTGAGAAGTCTATATTCATGCAGCGGCTATCTAATCTGATAAATATTGAGTGATCCAGAATTAAGAACTGTATAATTTTCTTTAAACATGCTTATGGGATGTGGGTGACGCTGGATGGACTAACATTTATTGCCTGTCCCTAGTTGCCCTTGAGAAAGTGATAATGAGCTGCCTTCTTGAACTGCTATAGTCCAAGCTACAACATTTAGATCAAGAAAAGGATTCATTTTATTGATGGGTTGAATGAGCAAGTGTACAATATGTATGCCTTCATATTTGATTCCTGGGGGCTGGATTTTCCCCTAGGAAATGGGAAACATGTCCCATGTTGGGATTCTACCTTCTGACCAGCAGTACTTGCCCACACTAGTTTCATCATCAGGAAGGTGGAGTTATAAATGGAGATGGGCAGATGCTGAGCTGGGTAGATTAGAAGATCCATGTCCATTCACTGAGGTAACATTCCTAAACGTTAAGTATTCTAGTTCTTTCCCCTTACCTTCCAACTCAAGCATATGTCCCTGCATAGTCTTCTAATCCCTCATATACCTCCTGCTTTTCATATAACCCATGCATTCCATTTGTTCCATGCCTTCTCATCCAGTATCCACAATGAATAAAACTCATGCACCATAATAATATTGAGAATGTTTTGAGGTGCCCATGAAATTGGCAAAATAAATGATAGATGTTTAACCTCTACTTGAAAAAAATCATTAATTGTTCCAGAGGCTCATATAACTGTCAATCAAACAACCAGCCATTCAAATTCCACTTGACAAAATATAATGCACTCGACAAAATGCAAAAAGAACTTTAAATGGTCATAAACCTATCAAAATAGATTAACAGCCATTCCAATATCTCTTTGGAAAACTTAAACCTTGTCACACCTGATAAATCTAACAATGACAGCAAATCTCAAAGTCCACTGGACAGTTATTACCAATTGCACCTTTTGAACTTAGACCATTTATTGACTTTAAGCTTCAAGAAGTATGTCAACAAAACCTCAAAAGCTGAATACATTAAAACCTTTGAAGTAAAGCAACATATGGCCATCTGCAATGGTTCAAATGTGGAACAGATAGGAGACATATCAATCAAAGTAACTAGCTATCAGTTACAGAGGTTCAAAGGCTGATCTATCGATTAGTAAAAAGAAAATCAAAGCATAGTGTGAAATATGTGCAGCTAAATCTGAAACTCAACATTGCTCAATATTGTAAAGCCAATGGATAACGTACTCTCATGAATCAGCAGACTTTCCCAATTTCACAATGCAGGTCATCACTCCTCTTTTCTAAAGAAAGCCCTGTTATTGTATTAAACTTTATTTAAATTGTGTTACGCCATTACATTATGATGTGAAGCGTCCAACATCTTGTTCAATATAAATCTATCTATTAACAGGCTCTGATTGACTGGGAGCCTACACTGCACAATTCTTCTGAAATGCTGTGAACCAGTTACCAAAATAGGCCTGACTTCATGAAAGTTAAGCCAGTCTCTAATATGCCTGGCCTTGTAATAGAACTGGCAAGATTAGGAGTGTTAACTGTCTGTTGTCAGCTTGCACCCTAGTCCCGCATTGCTAAAATTGGACAAAACAGAAATGTGGGTGGGAATCCTGTAATCAGGTCCGGCACATTGTTTATAAATCCTGGCTCCCTCCATACCAACTTGGATAGACTCACAAAGATCTGGACTTTGGTCTTTGCTGAGTTAACTGGTCTTTGACAGAATGAACATAGTGGCAAAACAATGAAGATGGAAAGGAAATCAGGGCCCGACATTTTATCAGAATCTGGTGACTCCTGCAGTAAAGTGTGCGGATGTCAGAAGGGAACAGGAATTGATTCTGTTTTTAAGCTCCCTGGTAAAAGAATCAAAGTCTAAATGAGGAAAAAATCATTTCATGCAGTAATTTGTGACCTGGAACACACTGACTAATAGAGTGGGGAAGCAAGTTGAACATAACGTTCAAAAAAGGATTAGATTTATGCTTTGGAAGGAAACATAGTAAGGATTATCTGGAAAGAGTTGAGAAGCAGGATTAAATAAAAATGAAAGAACTGTGAACATTGGAAATCAGAAGCAAAAACAGAAATTGTTGGAAAAACTCAACAAGGCCTGGCAGTATCCATGGAGAGAAATCAGAGATAATGTTTTGGGTCCAGTGACCCTTCCTCAGAACTACTGAGAGACAGGATTCGTTGCTAGTGCTTTTAAAACATAAGTTTCAACATTTAAATTTTATGTACAATTACATTTTGTCTGGTAACAAGGATAGGAGGCAGATGGGAAAGCAGGAGCAATATTCATTGTCAGGCAGAACTGAAAAAAACAACTTTAAATTAAACTCTTAGTAAATATGTAGAAACAAGTTCCACTCTGAAGATTCAGGGGTCCAATTCTGCCAACACATTCGAATAATACAGTTTGCTCTCATTCACTTTCAGTGACACAAACTCATCTTATATCAATAAAGTGTTCTTTTTTGTCTGTGCTGTGCATGTTAAAGAATTCAATAATTTGGCAAGTCCCCCTCTCTGTCTCTGATATTCAAAGTCCCCATTGGAAGAATCAACCAACATGTTTATGCTTCATCCAACACATTACAAAACTATAGACATTTGTAGTACAGATCTAGGCCACTCGGCCCATTGAACCTGCACCAGCCAGCAAAAGGACATCCAGCCTGGTCCCACTTTCCCACTCTTGATTAAGTTATGACACTCTAACAGAAGAGATGCCAGAGCTTAGATCTGAGCCTGCTGTTGGTACGGGCACCAGTGATGAAGTTAACAAAATCAGGGATGTGCAGAAGCCAGAATTCGATTAGATCAGAAATCTCAGCAGGCTGAAGGGCTGTTGTTGACGATGTTGAAAATCCTTTTATAAATAAATCAGGATGTGCTCCAGTGGTAAAAAGAAGAGCAGCTCACATGCTCATTGGAGCGTATATTGGAGCTGGCTTTCCTCAGTAAAGGGAATTAGTTTAGGAAGGTGAGAGAGCAGCTTGAGTTTGTATTGAACTATGGCTTGCAAATTAACAATTATGGAAGACAGACTCTTTTAAGGTGGTTTAAGGTCAATAACCAGTTAAGGCAAACTGAAAGAACTGCGGATACTGTTAATCAGAAACAAAATTCAATCGAAATCAGTTAAGGCTATTGGTAGAAAGATTAGATCAGACATAACGCAAAGCTTTTTCATTCAGAGTAAAGGAATGTCTGGAATTTATATTCTCAAATTAAAATTAAACATGAACACAAAGAAATAAGCAAATATATTTAACTGTTTATTTTATATTACAGTTTAATGATGCTAGTATACAACTTGAATTCCCATACCTTCATATGTATAGCATTTTCAATTCTTCCTTACAGTTCATATGTATTAGAATTAGATTTAATTGTCACATGTTCTCAAGTACAGTAATACAGGAGTGTACAAAGTGTACAAAGTTGCCATTCTTTGGCGCTATCTTAAAATGCAAAATATAAAACCAGAATTTAAAACCAAAACAAGAGAAGAAATAAAGGAAACGGAGCCAAAAGAAAAAGAAACAATGTCCAGATCTTAAAGTCCTTATCCAAAAGAAAAGGAAAAAGTCCAAATTTTAAAGTCTTATCTGCCTGGGCCTAGCCCTGGCCTGGAGTTTCAATACAATAAAATACAATACAATACAGGAACAGGCCTTTCAGGCCACTAAGCCTGCACCAATTCCTATTCCTTATTTAGATCCTCTACATATTGCCCATGCCTCCCTCTGTTCGCCTCCCATTCATATGTCTATCTATATCTGCCTTGAACATTGCTAATGTGCCCACTTCCACCACCTCCAGACACCCACCACTCTCTGTGTGAAAAACTTGCTGTGCACTTTTCTCTTAAAATCTTTCCCTGTCTCACCTTGAACCTATGCCCTCTTGAACCTTTCCACCCTTCAAAAAAGTCTCTGACTATCCACCCTATCTAAGGCCGCCCGTCAGCCTGCGTCTTTCCAGTGAAAACAATTCAAGGTTATCCAACCTCTCCTCATAACTAAACCCTCTAGGCCAGGGAACAACCCGGTAAACCTTCTCTGCACCCTCTCCAATGCAGCCATGCCCTTCTGGTAGTTTGGTTTGGTCACCCTCCTCCCGGGGCACGTTCCACCGATTGCCTTTGCTGCCCCCGATGCCAGTGGGGCAATGCCAGTTGCTCTGTTGCTGCCATCGCCGTACATGCTCATGAGGCCGGGCCTGCTCTCACCCTTCCTTCTCACTCCCCAGCGTTAATGATTCCCTGTCACTGCTCTAACACTATTTATGCCTCACTCTGCTCTGGACTTTGTCTCTGCCTCTCAGATATATTTTGTACTATTTGGGAACTTTTGCCTACTCCTTCCCACACCCCCAGTGCCAATTATCTAGCCACCTTGAAAGGGACATCAATTCAATCATTGTCATGATTTGGCCTTACTCTTAGCTTAATTTGTGACTCCGAGGAAAATATTGAAATGTGGGCAGAGTCCTGACCATGATGATAACCTTAAGCTGCTCACTAAAAAGTCAACCTGAGCTGAAATCCCTCTCAACAGATAATATGCTCCAGTACTTTCCACACTTACTGATCCAGATCACAGAAAGGAAGAATTGTCAGAATTAATGACCACCTATTGTAAAATGGGAAGAGAGAAATCTTCATCCAGAATTTAATGATCAGCCATTGAAATCTGGTTTCCAGAAATCACAAATTTCAAAATCATAATTTTACCAGTAGATTGCTATTGATGTAGAGAAGTTACCCACCCCCATTGATGAATTTTAAAATTTCTACAGTGCATAAAATCACATTGATAAAGTCAGAAAGTGGAACGTTAATTATTCCTGAATTCAGCTCTGATTAGCTACATTAAACATGATGTGATATAATGCAATGTGCTCCTGCTGCTGTTCTCAAATTGACTAGTAGGCCAATAATCATTATAATTAATTGATCATTACATCAAAGCAGCAATCTCTGATCTGTACTTCACTTTGAGTATTCCCTAGCACTTTAAAAAGATTTTTTAATAACTGTTCAGCCATTGTGGCTTTTATTGTGTTTCATTTATTGCTTTTGACTGTATGAACGTTCTGGGTGGAGCAGTGTTCATCTGTTTACAGAGCTACTGAGCAGTAGGCAGTGCTTTCCTGGGCTCACATCAATTAAATAAAGACAATTAGCATCCAGTTATTTATATTAGCTTCATTCTGGTACAGCATAGCGCAGTTTGCAATTGAGTCAAATGTCTTTCTAAAGAAATCCCAACAAATGAACTATGATGATTATCACAAACAAAAACGATTAGATTAAAGTGCAGGTTCATTGTTCCTTGAAGGTGGAGTAGTGGGCATACAGGATAGTGAAGAAGACACTTGGTACATTTACCTATGCTGGCCAATGCATTGAGTATAGGAGTTGGGAGGTCATGTTGCTGCTGTACAGGACATTGGTGAGACCACTTTTGAAATGTTGCGTTCAATTCTGGTCTCCCTGCTATAGGAAAGATGTTGTTAAACTTGTAAGGGTTCAGAAAAGATTTACAAGGATATTTCCAGGGTTGGAGAATATGAGCTACAGGGCTCATGTTAGGGTTAATCTAGGAATAGATTAGGGCTATTTTCCCTGGAGCGTCAGAGACTGAGGGGTGACCTTACAGAGGTTTATAAAACCATGAGAGGCATGGATAGGGTGAATAGCCAAGGTCTTTTTCCCAGGATAGGCGAGTCAAAACCTAGATTTCATAGGCTTAAGGTGAGAGGGGAAAGATTTAAAAGGGACCTGAGGGGCAACTTTTTCACGCAGAGGGTGGTGCGTGTATGAAATGAGCTCCCAGAGGATGTGATGGAGGCTCGTAGAATTACAACATTTAAAAGGCATTTGGGTATGAATAGGAAAGGTTAAAGGGATATGAGCCAAATGTTGGCAAATGGGGCTAGATTAATTTAGGATATCTGGTCGGCATGGATGAGTTGGAAAGAAGGGTCTATTTCCATGCTGTACAGCTCTATGACTCTATTACTTTTTGGTTTTTAACACTAAAACAACCTATCATGTTAAAGATGCTTTTATAAATGCAAGGTCCTGTTTATCAGGTGGGTTGTGGTTTTGGGTCAATGTAAGTGACTGATTACAATAGAGAATGAATTTGTTGGGATTTAAGCAAAGGAAGTAGAAATCTGTAGCTCTCTCCACCTGAAAGGGGACAAGAGAATTTTGGATGGGGTGCCAACTAAGTTGGCTGCTTTGTTCTAGGTGCCATTGAGCAAATGAGTGTAGTTGGAGCTGTACCCACCCAGCAAAGTGGAGAGTTTCCCATCACACTCTTGACTTGACTTGTGCCTTGCAGTTGAAAACAGGCTTTGGAAGTCAAGAGGTAAGTTACCTGCTGTTGAGATCCCCATCCTTTGAGCTGGTGCTGTAAACACAGTATTTATATGATCATAAATTATATTTGTCTAACCAATGTTAAGACCCTTGGAATGTTTTTGGTGTGGGACTCAGCAATGGCAACGCAGTTGAATGTCAATGGAATATGGCTAGATTCTCTCGTATTGGAAGCAGTCATTGCCTAGCCCACATCTAGAATATATGTTACTTTTGACTTATAGGCCCAAGCCTGAATATTGTTAGGTCTTACTGAATGTGGATGCCCAGTATCTGAGTATTCAGAAATGGTGCCGAACCTTGTGTAATCATCAGTGAGTTTCCTCAAATCTGACCCTAGTGTAAACTATTGATGAAGCAGGAGATAGTTGGATCGAAGAGACACTAACCTGAGGAACTTTAGAAACCATCTTCAGGGACTGAAATGATTAACCTCCAACAATGACAACCGTTATGTGAGGTATGAACCCAACAAGAGGAGAATTTCCCCCTTACTCTTCCTATTTTTCTTCTTCAGGCCACACAAGAATACTGTGTTAATGTCAAGGGAAATCTTTCTCACTGTAACCCCATGGAATCACGTCTGATGTCCGTGTTTGGACCAATGTGCACTGGAGCCAACCGAAGTCACGATATTTGATGGAGTTGAGTGTAGATCAGCCGTGATCTAGTGGATGGCAACACTGGTTCAAGGGACGGAATGTTCTATTCATCTTCCCATTTCACTTGGTTATCATTTTCTGAATTAATTCATTTACATTACTGAAATGTAATGGGGAGAAAGGTTTATCTGCATGTTTTGTGGAAGTTAAAGTGTAGACGACAAACGTAGTTGTGTTATACAGTTCTTAATGTATTAATTCTGCCTTTGCTTCTGAGCATCGCAGTGTTCAGCAAGCTTACTGTGCAAACCATCAAAACGTACATATTTGATTTTGAAGGAGAGCTGAATGGTGAGGACATTTATGAAAACAATAGGACTTTCAGCTGCCATTTGCCTGCTCTTAGAGTGCTACCCGTGTAGTTCCGATGGTCATGGGATAAAATGCCACACAATCAGCAGAAAATATATTTAAAGTGCAGAAACTTTGCAAATGCCTCATGTATTGCTGCAGCCTGAACAACAAGGATTATTGTCGCAGTGATCATTCCAGGATAATCAGTTTTTGCCTATCCATACTACAGCTTACACATAATCATTACACTACTTCAGTATCGCTGGGTGAAAATCCTGGAACTCCCTTCATAACAACAGTTAGGAAGGATCTACAACAAAAGAACTGCAGCAGCTCAAGACACACTCACTGTCACTTTCTCAAGAGAAACTAGGGATCAGCAATTAATGCTGGCCCTGTCAGTCATGCCCATATCTCACAAGTGAATTAAAAATAAACTTCTATTTCACACATTTTTACTGATGCAACTTTTAAAAAAGAGAGCTGGTCATTTCCCACTAGTTTGCCCGATTTTGGTGAGTAGGTGAAGAGTTACCACCAGCTTCCAGTCTACAAGGGAAATGTCACACTAACAACTGACTGATGACCATGTCTATTAACAGCACGTAGAGCTGGTAACCTCAGAGAGCTCTATCCTTAGGGCACATTTGGTCAGATTGCCCGATCAATTTTGCCTGATTAACAGACATTAATTTAGTGGGACCAATTTGGAAGATGGGCAGAGACCTATTGCGCTAGAGTTCCATCTCGTTCAGTACAGATCAGCTTGCAGGTAACGATGTTAAAATAAGGCCTTAATGAGATTGATTAGACATGTACACAGTTGTCGCTGTAAAGCACTTAATCAACTGTCAACCTGCTTAAATGTGCTCCCAGTATTGTCCGTGTTGTTTATGGCGGTCCTTTTAGCTTGTTACTGGTTCTCTGGTCATGTGTGTGTTATTTCTGGTGGTGGAAATATTGAATAGAATTATTTGCACAGTGGTGTCTCCACTGAGTCCTTGTACTTACACACACACACAACACAGGTACTGTGGGGAAAATAAAAAGAAAAAAGGAAGAAAAAATATATAAACAGGGGATTTAGAATATCCTCAGTTCAGAAGAAAAAGGTCCTTTTAAGGAGTCTGATTTTAAACATATCAATGGATTTTGAAAATGTTTCTGAACTCTTTGCCATATGAATGAGACATTGTGTAGAAGCTGTGTTCCTCATTTCCTCCTCTTTCAGATGGTGAGTTTCCTAATGCGAATTACCCTTTCCTTCTGTTTTTCAGGAACAAGAGAAGGTAATAGCGATACAATGCTCATTTGCCAATATCACTGACTCATGGTTACAGGCAAAAGCAAACTTGCTAATCACCTCAAGAAACACAGACGTTGGGGTCAGTGCATGGTCCAGAAGTTACTGGGCTAAGTCTTCCATGGAATAGTAATCATGTTGGATTACCACATTGTTCCTTTCTTCTAATCTTGCCAAGGATTACACATCCAAACCTCCAAACTAGCCCTTTGAGAAACACCCCTGATGCCCTTAAAAACATGGAAGGGAATGTAAATATGTAAGATAAGTACACGAGATATAATGGTGGTCAGTAGTTGAGGGGGAATTAGAAGGTATGTGTTGGTGACAGGGTAAGGTGACAGGTGGTAGAAGGAGGATAGCTTGGCAGATGGGTTTGAGAGGGTTGGATGCCCGCTGGATAAGGAAATATAGTGGCGAGTGATAAGATGGTAGCATGATGGTCAATGAGAGGTCGGAGTTGATGTTCAAGACAGGGCGGTGACAATTAGTAAGGGTGCCAGGATTTGGACAGATGAGTGAAATAGAGCAGCTGGTGGTGAAGGGCCCAAACAGTAAGGTGGGAAAGGCAAGGGAGAGTGGTGTGGCGGCTGTGCAAGGGAGAGTCGACTGATAGGTTGGTTAGGGGGTGGGTGGTACATGAGTGAGGGAGTAAGGTGGCAAGGAGGTAGGTGAGCAGGTAGTGTGGAGTGGAGCCATTGTGTCAGGACAGTGGGAAAATGCTGAGGTTGGGTTGGAGGTGTTAGTCAGTGCCGGGACAGGTCATGTTGGGGCCAGATCAGGTCAGCTTGGATTTGGGGATTTTGTCAGGGCTGTCTGGAGGAACAGGCAATGGACCAGTGATGTGTCAAGTGGCTTCAGCTTAAACAATATGAGATTTTAGTTGATGCTAATGTTTGATCCTTGGTGGCCTTTGATCGAGACCATTTCTACAACTCCTAGGGCAATCAGTTCATTGGCTCTTTGGAATTTGTTAGATGTATGGGCTTGGCCAGTCCAATACCCTTCTCCCCTTTACCGGACTCATTCACAATAATCTGCATTGACCCTTGGCATCAATATGTCAGTGAAGGAAGGGAGTCGAGCTCTCAGCAATCTCATGGGGCTGGGGTCTAGACCATTTTGCAACGTCATGGAGTGATACCCTGATGTAACCAAGTCAAAGTCTTCATCATCCTTTAGTAGGCCATTGTTTATGCCCACCCCTCTCCTAGCTTCTCCATTAGCCTGAATGTATCTTGGGAAGCTTGTGACATGAATAAATCCATACGAGCAATTTTGGATAATTAAATAAATACTATTGCTGGTAATTTCTGCTGATTTCAGGTAAAAGTTTCCAAATGGCATGTTGTCCTTTATCACAAGAGGATTTGAGTATGGAGCAAAAATACCTGACTGCAAGAATGTAAACCATTGGTAAAACCATAGCTGGAACATCTTTCATGAGTTTGGAATATTCCAAAATGTTCTTTTTTGCTGCAATTAGGTACTTTTTGAAGTGTAGCCAATGTTGCAATGTATGTAGATTTTGATCTCCTTACACATGGAAAGATATACTTGCTGTGGAGAGATTGTGTTATATATGGGTCTGAAAGGGCCTGAAAAGGTTAAGATTTGACTGAGAACAATAAGCACCATGTACTGTGGTGTTGTCATGAGGACTTGAGGGAAGAAAACTAAGGATCTTAAAGGAAAAAAAACAAAAAAAAGTCCTCTGGTATCTTTGTAACACATAATTAGTCACAGAGGAACAATAAACTGTATCTTGTTCACTACAAGAGAATTAAAATCAAAAGAATGACAGGTAATTTTATTCAAATATTCAGAATTCTTACAAGGTTCAACAGGTAGATGCAGAAAGGATGCTTACCTCTTGGCTGGGGAGTCCAGAACCAGGGGGCACAGTCTCAGAATAAAAGCTGTGCTACTTACGGCTGAGATAAGAGGGAATAACTCATCACAGACTGTGGTGAATCCTTGGAATTCTCCAATGCAGAGGAGCTGTGGAGGATTGGTGAGTATGTTTAAATGTGGGATTGATATATTTTGACATATTAACAACAAAAAAAAAGGAATATTGCTGGAAAATGGTGTTGAACTGGAAAATCTTATTGAATGGTGGCATGGACTCAATGAACTTAATGGGCTGTTCCTGGTCCTATTTGTTACATTCTTATGTTCTCAAGTTGGATATTTGCAGCTTTAATCAGCTGTTCACACTTTGTTAAAATTTGATTACCTTACTGATGAGATTCTGGCTTCAACTGTCAACAATTACCCGAGTGCAGTTTGCTCCATGGAGATTTTCAGTTTTCTTTTAAACATGTTCCAACAGTAATGGGAATGATAATGGACAACCCATGTCTGTGAAGGGCAGTGAAATTGTGATCTTTAATTGGCATTTTGAAAATCTGGTGACTTCTGTGTTACTGGGATATAAATTGTCTAGGCCCGAAACGTCAGCCTTACTGCTCCTCTGATGCTGCTTGGCCTGCTGTGTTCATCCAGCTCTACACCTTGTTATCTCTATAAATCTAATGCATTTGATGGGATAATAGAGTCTGTTAATTACGCAGTGTGTTAGCAGGATGATGCATGAACTCTGGCTCACTTGGTCGCAGTCTCATCACTGAGTCAGAAGGTTATGATCCCACACCAGAGAATTTAAGCTGACTTTTGCATTGTAGTACTGAAGGAGCCCTGTGCTGCTTGAGTTACCGGCTTTCAGACGAGACATTAAACAAAGGTCCCAACATGTCTCTCTGGCAGACATAATATCTCATCGCGTTGTTCAAAGAGCAGCCAGAGAGTATTCGTCAGTGCCTTGGCCAGTGCCTTGGCCAGTGTTTCTCATAAAAACAGATTATCTGGCCAATTATTTCATTTCTGTTAAAAGCATCTTTCTGTGTCCAAATTAGCTGTTGTGTTTCCCTAAATATAGCAATAAGCATCTTCAGTGTTTCATTGGTTGCAAGGCCACTTAGGCCATCCAGAGGTTGTGAATGTAAATCTTGTTGTTTCGTTTTTGCTTATAATCAAGGACATTGACTTGCTTATTTTAACCAGGTTAATGCCTTCAGTAAAGCACCTGACAAGGAATATGACCTAAGCATTTCTTAGAACCCCTACAGTGTGGAAACAGGCCCTTCAGCCCAACAAGTCCACACTGACCCTTAGAGCATCCCACCCAGACCCATCCCCCTATAACCCACCTAATCTACACATCCCTGAACACTATGGGCAATTTAGCATGGCCAATCCACCTAGCCTGCACATCTTTGGACTGTGGGAGGAAACCGGAGCACACCCACGCAGATACGGGGAGAATGTGCAAACTCCACGCAGACTGTCGCCTGAGTGTGGAATCAAACCCAGGTCCCTGGTGCTGTGAGGCAGCAGTGCTAACCACTGAGCCACTGGGCCACCCATTAAGCACATTAAGTGTGTTCCGATAACAATATCCCACAGTGTAATTCCCATCCTTAGAAATTTAGAAATTGCTATTTTAAAAAGAATCATTTACTTGATTCATATTTTACATCACAGTGATAATTTACTACTTATCCATTGGATAGATTAAACTTAAAGGCAAAGCAGAGGAGACTAAATTTTCCACAAGCTGGAGAATAATTTATATGTGGCTTTGTTCGACAGTGGCCATTTTCACTGCCTTGTCCTTTTACCAAGTTGCCTGTCCTGTATTCCAATCTGCTCAACTCCCACATCTTGATTGCTTAGAGAGGAGAAAAAATCACTTATTTGCCACAAATCCAAATCAATCAATTTCCCACATCATGCTTTTTTCATTATTATCCTGTTTCCTTCCAAAATACTAAATGTTGCAGGTCATTTAGATTTGGGCTAAAGCTTGGTGGTTGCCAGGCCTAATGCAGGTTTGAACTTCCCAAAGTCATTGCAATAACCTGACCTGGTAGTCTTTGAAGCTGCATGTTTTTTTTGTCCCAAATGAAAGCATAAACTTGTGTTGATAAACATCTTTCATGAGTTTGGAATATTGCAATTTTTTTTTTGGCAAAATTAGGTACTTTTTGAAGTGTAGCCAATGTTGCAATGTAGGAAAAGTGAAGAAAAGAAATTACATTAAAGCAAATTTCCACAAACAGTATTGAAATAATTGACCAAGTGAATTGTTTTGGTGTAGCTAAGAGAGAAATGTTAGGAAAACATAGAAATTCTCCAGTTTTCCTACAAACTATAACCATGGATTCTTTCAAATTTGCTGAGAGGATAGATAGGGCTTCAGCTTAACATTTTATCTGAAAGACAATTCAAAAACGTAATGAAACTTCACTGAAATGTCACGACCTTTTAGCATCTGTTTTTTGTCTATTAAATCTACTAATTATTTTCTATGTGATAGTCTGCAGTGTGTCTGAACTCCATGTTCAGGTCTTACCCATTTGTGTTCATCAGTTTTATATTAGAATTTTTTTCCCCCCAAATTGGCTTGAATGGTGTCATTTATATTCTACCTGGACGTTTATAACATTTGTGCTTTTCTAGCATTTCTGGTATGAGCAAGCTTGTTCAAAACGATCTCAGAACTGAAACTATAAGCATGAGCCACATTCTGCTCACTGGTTTGTTCAGGGCATGCATACAGAAATAATTTCCTGAGATGAGCAGGCAGCCATTTTGTGTGTGATCATTTTGTTGACACATACAAAATGGCTGGAATCTCATCGTAAGTGCAGTTGCTAAGTGCTAGCCTAGGGCAGTTTCAAGAACTGTTTCAAACAGAGATCAAAACAAAATTGTATGTGCTTGCAGGTTCTAGGATGATCCAATTTTATGAGAGATGTCATAATTTCTGAATTGGAAGTGAGTATTCTGTTAGAGTATAAGTAGCCAAATCAAAAACAGACATATAGACATAAAACACCAGAAAGTCTTGTTCTGATTGAAATATATCTGAAATATTCACAGTCTCTGTCTACAGATGATACCAGATCTGATGAGTATTTACAATACTTTCTGCTTTAGGTTATCCATTCAAGGCAATTGAGTATATAATCTCAGTCAAAAGTGCTGAGGAAATGTTGCACCAACCTTCAGGCAAAGTGTTGGAAGATCTATTTGAAGAGCAACAGAGAATTTCACCTCATACTCTGACAAACATTTATCCCTCAATAGAGGATGGAAATAGATTGTGCCAATACATTGGAGGAACACAATGCTTTATTCAAGCTTAAAAAAAAGGAATCTGGAACTCATTGCTGCAGAAGGCTGTGGAGATCAAATCATTGACAGTATTTAGGGCAGATAGAAATAGGCTCTTGATTAGTAAGGGAATCAAAGGCTACAGGGAGAAGGCAGGAGAATGGGGTTGAAAAACATAACGGTCACAATCGAATGGCAGAGCAAACTTGGTGGGCTGATTGGCCTAATTCCACTCCTATATCTTATGAACAGGCCAGAAAGTTCCCAAGCAATGTGGAAGAAAAACAGAAGTTGCTGGAAAAGCTCAGCCGGTCTGGTAGCATCTGTGAAGAGAAAGCAAAGTTAACATTTTGGGTCTGTTAGAGCATAAGTAGCCAAATCAAAAGCAGACATATAGACTGCAGATTGCAGCTCGGAAAATGTCAGTTTATATGCAGACGAATGAAATGGGTTGTAGTTTTGACCCTTCGGCATGAGGCAACAAAATTTTGAAAGCACTAATAAGAAAATACAATGCTAGTGAATGCTAAATTCTGAAATCAGAATAAACAATGTTGGGAAAGTTCAGCCTGTCAGACAATATCCATGGAAAGAAACAAATAAAATTTTGGGTTGTGATAATCTCTCGCCAGAACATGCTTAATAAAAATCCAGTCATCGGGACTCAGTGTGGAATGGCAGTGACTGAAGCCACCATAAACTTTGCTGAGTATGAAGGGGTTTTTTTTGTCTGTTGAACATCAAAGCATGGATTCCCTATTTGAAAGCTCCCAAAAAAGTAATATTTCCTGCATGGTGTACTGACTGATTTGTCATTCTTTAAGTTAGAGATTTCTCAATAACTGTTACATCTCCAGACATGACCAGAAGGTCAACCATAAAACGTTATTCCTCAAGTTCATTGTCTGTAGAAACCAATCCATCAACTTAATTTCCCACTTTAACATAGCGCCATAGAGCTGTACAGCAAAGAAACAGACCCTTCAGTCCAACTGGTCCATGTCGACCAGATATCCTAAATTAATCTAGTCCCATTTGCCAGCATTTGGCCCATATCCCTCTAAACCCTTCCTATTCATATACCCATCCAGATGCCTTTTAAATGTTGTAACTGTACCAGCCTCCACTACCTCCTCTGGCAGTTCATTCCATACACACACCACCCCCTGTGTGAAAATGTTGCCCCTTAGGTCCCTTTTAAATCTTTCCCCTCTCACCTTAGACCTATGCCCTCTAGTTTTGGACTTCCCTACCCTGGGAAAAAGACCTTGGCTAGTCACCCTATCTATGTCCCTCATGATTTTATAAACTTGTATAAGGTCACCCCTCAGCCTCCAATGCTCCAGGAAACATAGCCCCAGCCTCTCCCTGGTAACATCCTTGTAAATCTTTTCTGAACCCTTTCAAGTTTAACAACGTCTTTCCTATAACAGGAAGACCGGAATTGAACACAGTATTCCAAAAGTGGCCTCACCAATGTCATGTACAGCCGCAACATGGCATCTCAACTGCTATTGAGCAGTTAGCTGCATTCTGTAATATTTACAGGATCGACTGTTACTAAGGTTTCTTTGATAACTCCTCCCAAATCCATGACCTCCAGTACCTGGAACATTAAGCAAGTGCTCGGAAACATCACAGCCTCCAAGTTCCCCTTTAAGTCATGACTCGGTCAGATGTCACTCTGCCTTCAACATTGCTAGCTGTCAGGGTGAAATGACTAAGTGAATCACTCAATACATAGGTCCACTTCCAGCTTCAGAGAGTTTATTGTTTTACACCATTGGAGAGAAAGCCTCTGGGCAGTCCAAGGACTTCTCCACCGAGCTAAGGAAAACATACACATTTTATATATTTGATTTTAACCCGCCTTTGGCTGTTACAAGCCAATTATATAATTAACTGATTATATACGCAACCAATCAGGTTAATCATGTGACTGCGTGATCAGACATGCATAGCTTTTGGGTCATTCCATGCTCTTATGATGTTTACCAGACCCCCTTATCCTTGGCCTTCACAACACATCTTATTCGATCAAATTCCAGGCTTTAGCTCCTGTGCCAGTTATCCAACCTCCCCCTGCTAATAGCAAGGTAGCTTCTATCTGCCTTAGACTGAACATCCATGGGAATGCTGTTAAATCCCTTAATGCCTGTATACTTAAAATTCCATTTTTTAAAAATATAACATGTGGGTCAGACCCTTCCCTTCTCTCCCACAATCAATACTGGACTTGAACAAGCCTGGTATGGAGGCTGCTGTGAGTCAATGATGTTCCAAACTGTCTCTATACAAGCAGCAGTAGCAGTATTTTCACTTTTCATTCAACTGGACTCTTCTGTGCACTCTTATAACCTTGTTACCTTGAATATATTCCCACTATGAAGGCATCTGATTACTCTAACTTATAGTTTGACTTGAAACAGCAGACTACGAATCTTCCTCAGACATTTTATGTCAACTGAACACCACTTTCAGCCATAGACATCCTGAACCCTAAACTAAAATCACAGAATTTTCTATTTAACAATAGTTGGGAGAATTTTCAACACATGGACAGCAATGCCTCACAACTACATTGAAAAGGTCAACTGAGAATGGGCAATGATTGCTTCCTTGCCAGCATTGCCCAGGTACATAGAATTTTTTTAAATGAAAAATAATGCAAATTCAATCATTAGTTGATGAATCAGGACTGTCAAAGCATGGAACAATCTGTTGCAAGGGCCAAGTTTAACAAAAACACTTAGTCATAGAATCATAGAGCCACACAGCACGGAAACAGACCTTTCGGTCCAACCAGTCCATGCTGACCGTAATCCCAAACTAAACTAATCCCACCTGCCTGCCCTTGGCCCATATCCCTCCAAACATTTCTTATTCATGTACTTATCCAAATGTCTTTTAAACATTATAACTGTACCTGCATCCATCACTTCGTCTGGAAGTTCATTCCACACATGAACAGCTCTCTGTGCAAAAAAATTGCCCCCATGTCTTTTTTAAATCTGTCTCCTATCAGCTAAAAATATACCCCCTCATCTTGAAATCCCCTACCCTAGGGAAAAGACAGCTGTCATTCACCTCATCTATATCCTTCATGATTTTATAAACTCTATACGGTCACCACTTGACCTCTTATGCCCCAGTGAAAAAGTGCCAACCTATCCAGCCTCTCCTTATCACCCAAA
Source organism: Rhincodon typus (assembly GCF_021869965.1). NCBI lineage: Eukaryota > Metazoa > Chordata > Chondrichthyes > Orectolobiformes > Rhincodontidae > Rhincodon > Rhincodon typus. The sequence goes on along the minus strand of NC_063354.1, from coordinate 39,113,499 downwards.
CCGCCTATTCCTGGCAAAATCCTGGAAAATCTTTTCTGATCCCTGTCCAGCTTAATAATACCCTTCCTACAACAGGGCGACCAGAACTGGACACAGTACTCCAGAAGAGACCTCACCAGTGTCCTGTACAACTTCAACGTGAAATTCCAACTCCTATACTCAAGGGCCTGAGCAATGAAGGCAAGAATGCTAAACGCCTTTTTCACTACCCTGTCTACATGTGATACAAAGGTCAAAGAATTATGTGTCTGAACCCCTAGGTCTCCCTGTTCTTCAGCACTACCCAAGGTCCTACTTTGTTCTACCAAAATGCAATACTTTTGTTTAATAATATTAATTTTAATAACAATACTTCTGTTTAATCTTTTCTGTATGTTCAGCAAATAACCCCTACAGTTTAAAAAAAGTGCACCAATCTTTCTCATATAGATTATATACCCAAATCCCCCACTCCAAATCTTAGATCTATCCTCAGTTCCTATCCAAATTATACTTTCAAATGTTTCTTCCAAACCCATGGCCTCTATCTCCGACAAAGACAAGTGCTGTAGACCCATGCTAACACCAGCACTTGCAAGTTCTCCACACACCATCCCGACTTGGAAATACATCGTCATTTCTTTACTGTTGCTGGGTCTAAATCCTGGAACTTCTTTCCTCAACAGCCTTGCGGGTATAGTTATCCCACCATGGAGTACAATTGTTCAAGAAAGCAGCTCACCTTCACCTTCTCCAATGCTGTTGGGAATAGCAATAAAGGTTGGTTTAACCATCTTATGATCAATAAAAGAAGTACTTATGTTGCCCTTTTGCTCTCATGGTTGATTTACTGATCTATTTATCTTCTTCAAAATTGCCTTCAGCTATAACCAGTTAAACAGGCAGGGCAAATGGAGGAGTCTCTTTGATAAATGCAACTTTTAATGCCCTGAACCATTTGATTTAATATCTGATACTTTGAAAGTCAGTGTTTCCTAATCATTCCTTTCCAGGATATTTATGTTAATTATGCTGTTAATAATTTAGGAATATAAGACTGATTGGGGATAAAAGTTACACAAGTAAGATGGATTGAATACAAATGATTTGTGCATTAATTAGAAAGACAGGCTGGAGCTAGAAATACCTACAAGATTGATCTCTTAAAAATGGAATCCTGGTGGTTACTGCATGTATAGAATTTATACTGGAGTGCTTACAGGCAAATTGCAAACTTACCAATTCCAAATTGCATGCAACAGTCCTCACTTTCTCTGCTGTTGTTCAAGCTGGAATATAATCCCATAGTTATTGGCCTCCAAGGTAACCATTTAAGGAGAGAGTTACAAGCACTTGATCAAAGCAAAATCCATTGTCATCTAACATTAACTATTTTCAATGGGCCTTACTGATCAGCAGTCATTAAAATGAACCAGTGTTGATCTCTGGTGTTCTTTGTCTTAGTTATATAAATAAAGGCAAAGAATTTAAACATTGTTGAAATAAGACATGAAGTAAAAGCTTTTTATTTTGCATTCATCAGGACAAGAATGCAAGAAACAGACTTGAAGATAAAGAAATACCACTTTATACAGCATCTGAAGAGGGTATTTGAAGAGGGTATTGATTGGTTGGGTTATCAATCTTATGGAGATGAAGCAAGAACAGTTAAATATCAATCTTCATTCTTCAGTCAGGCGGGTAAATTCTGATTGGTTGTGTTTTCATGAGGATGCAGCAGAGATTGGTTGTTTCCATGAACCTTTTTTATGATAAAGATACAACGTATGTACTAGCTCCTTTCATCTACAGAAAACAGGGTTTTTTTTATAGACAACAAGGTGCAGGGCTGGATGAACACAGCAGGCCAAGCAGCATCATAGGAGCAGAGAGGCTGACGTTTCGGGCCTAGACCCTTCATCAGAAAAGGGGGAGGGGAAGGGGGTTCTGAAATAAATAGGGAGAGAGTGGGAGGTGGATAGAAGAGGGATAGAG
>NC_063354.1:39068678-39101525 GCF_021869965.1 Rhincodon typus | reverse complement strand
GGGCCTAGACCCTTCATCAGATGAAGGGTCTAGGCCCGAAACGTCAGCCTCTCTGCTCCTATGATGCTGCTGGGCCTGCTGTGTTCATCCAGCCCTGCACCTTGTTGTCTAGGATAGTGAAGAAGGTGTTTTGTATGCTTGCCTTTATTCATCAGTGTGTTGAGTATAGGAGTTGCAGCTGTACAGGACGTTGGTTAAGCCACTTTTGTAATACTGTGTGCAATTCTGGTCTCCCTGCTATAGGAAGGATGTTGTGAAACTTGAAAGATTTCAGGAAAGATTTACAAGGATGTTGCCAGGGTAGGAGTTTTAAGCTATAGGGAGAGGCTGAACATGCTGGGGTTATTTATGCTGGAGCATCGGAGGCTGAGGGGTAACCTTATAGAGGTTTATAAAATCATGAGGGCCATGGATCAAGTAAATAGACGAGGTCTTTTCCCTGTGGTAGGGGAGTCCAAAATTAGAGGGCGTAGGTTTAAGGTGGGGAGAGAAAGATTTAAAAGGGACCTAAGGGATAACTTTTTCAAGCAGACAGTGGTGCATGCATGGAATGAGCTGACAAAGAAAGGGTGGAGGCGGGTACAATTACAATATTTAAAAGGCTTCTGAAAAGGTATATGAATAGAAAGGTTTAGAGGGATATGGGCCAAATGCTGGAAAATGGGACTAGATTTATTTAGGATATCTGGTTGGCATGGACAAATTGGACTGAAGGGTCTCTTTCCATACTGTACATCTCTATGACTCTATGACTAGGGGGCACAGTTGTAAAGGTGAGAGGAGAAAGATTTAAAAAAGATATGAGGGGCAATTTTTTTTTTACGCAAAGGGCAGTTCACATGTGGAATGAACTTCCTGAGGTAGTGGTGGATGTGGGCACAATTCCAACATTTAAAAGACATTTGGATAAGTACATGAATAGGAAAGGTTTGGAAGGAAATGGGCCAGGAGCAGGCAAGTGGGACTAGTTTAATTTGGGATTATGCTTGGCATGGACTGGTTGGACCAAAGGGTCTGTTTCTGCACTGTATGACTCTTTTTTTAATTCATCCATGAGATGTGGGTGTTGCTGACCAGGCAGCATTTATTGCCCAGAGGACAGTTCAGAGTCAACCACATTGTTGTGGTTCTGGAGTCACATGCAGGCCAGACCAGGTAAGGATGGCAGTTTCCTTTCCTAAAGGATATCAGTGAACCAAATGGGTTTTTCCCTGACAATCGGCAATGGATTCATGGTCATCATTAGATTCTTAATTTCAGATATTTATTGAATTCAAATTCCACCATCTGCTGTGGCGGGATTCAAACCCAGGTCCCCAGAATGTTATCTGGGTCTCTGGATTAACAGTCCACTGATAATACCACTAGGCCATCACCTCCTTGACTCTATCTGGAGCTCTATGTTTTATTGTATTGGAGCAAGGTGAGGTGGTAGGGACATGACTACAGATACAATTACTGTCTGCTTGAGCTGGCTTCTGTTCTGGCGAAAAGATACTGATGGCATGGAGGATTATGGATTGAGAATGTAGGCGTTAAGCCTACTCTTCTTCACCTGCTGTTCAGGTAAGAGAGAGAGAGTTATAAACTGGTGTGTCTTAGGTTTAACCTCTTCTGCTTGTCTAAGGAAAGATATACTGTCATTGGAGGCAGTCCAGAGAACACTCACTAGATCGATGGAGTCTGGGTACCGAGGGACAGTCTTGTGAGGAGAAGTCTAGTAGGTTAGCCCCATGATCATTGTAATTTAGAAGAATGAGAAGTGGTCTTATTGAAATAAACAAGATTCGTAAAGGACTTGATTTGGTAAATGCAGAAAAGTAATTTCCCTTTCTGGTAGACCCTAGGAACAGAGGGCATAATCTCGGCATAAGGGGTTGCCCATTTATGACAGAGATGAGGAGGAATTTCTCCTCTCAGAGGGTAATGAATCTGTGGCATTCATTACTACAGAGGCTGTTGAGGCTGGGTCATTAAGTACATTCAAGGCTGAGATAGACAGATTGTTAAAAACGAAGGGCATCAGGGGTTTTGGGGAATGTGTAGGAGGTGAGGATCATCAGATCAGCTATGATCTCATTGAATGGCAAAATGGACTCAATGGGCTGAATGACCCTACTTCTGCTCCTACGTTTTATGGTTTACCTCAGCAATGCAGTAATGACATTAGTTTTGACATGTGTGGCAGGTTTTATTCACAAGGCTTCAAAATGTCTGCTGCCTACAACTTTCTGAAGCTTCCAGCTCTTTCGCCAGCTTGGTTTTATTCACAAGGCTTCAAAATGTCTGCTGCCTACAACTTTCTGAAGCTTCCAGCTCTTTCGCCAGCTTGGTTATTTTTCTTCGAGTGCAGCCAGTCTTAGCCGATCAGTCACAATGAGCAGCAATAATAAACAGAATCACATAATCAAACACAGAATAATTGAACGGCCAGACTTCCATCATCACTCCACTGGGTGACCTGAAATTTTGTGTCTACCTACAGCAAACATTGCAAATGGTCTGTAGCTTCTCAAGAAGGCAGATCATCACCAGCTTCTCAAGGGCAGCCAAGAGAGTGCAGTAAAGGCTGGTCCAGATTCTGAAGCCCACACATTATGAATGAACATTTAAAAAGCTACCTGTTGCCCATGGTCAGTTCGCTCTACTGAGCTCCAGCCTATTTTCAGGAAAATGGCCAAGAATATGGTAAGGCTGGCATATTGGCAAGTGACCAGAAAAGCAGGTTTAGCAACTCATTTCCCTGTCTCCCTATCCACCTCAAATGGTAACAATAATTCTTCCCTGGTTACAGATATTGGGAATACAATTCAACGACCTCTCACACTGCACACAATAAAAAGAACAGGGATCAGAATTTCATGATTCTTGCATATTTCAAGGTGGAAATTCTTAACAACTAGTGGATAAGTGGAGAGAGGGAGGAAGTATTGGCTCAGATCTTCTTGTCAAAATATCAATGAGGATAATTCAATTACAGGCTGCACCTCCCTAATCCAGCAATCTTTCTGGCAACTGCTGTGAGCCTGGCAGGTTCTGCCAATATGAAACCACAGTACTTTCGATTTTCCAAAGAAGCTGAAGTTCTTGTGGCTTTCCGACAGTGAAAGAGTTCAGCAATATTTCCTTTAAAATAAGAGCTTTCCATCACATTCTAAGTCGCACAGCACTTTCTAAACATGTTTAAAATCTACCGTGCTGACATTGACAGGTGACCTTTCATGGCCTGGCAAAAACCAGGTCCTGAGGCTGCCTGTGTTTTAAAAATTGCTGTGTAGCGCAGAACCTAAACGTTTCTTAAAGTATGTCAGATGCTGGAAATCTGAACAAAAAACAGAAAATGCTGCAAAAGCCCAGCAATTCAGCCTATCTTCGTGGAGGGATGATCCTTCATCAGAACTGAGAGTGCTGAATATTTCCAGCATCTGCTGTTTTTTACTTATTTGTAAAAGTATTGTATTTATAGTGCCATAGAGTCATAGAGATGTAAAGCACGGAAACAGACCCTTTAGTCCAAGTTATGCTGATATCCTAAATTAATCCAGTCCCATCTCTCACTAACCACTTCCTATTCATTTACCCATCCAGATGCCTTTTAAATGTTATTGTACCACCGTCCACCACTTCCTCTGGCAGCTCATTCCATACACGCATGAAAAAGTTGCCCCTTCAGTCCCTTTGAAATCTTTCCCCTCTCACCTTAAACCTATGTCCTCTAATTTTGAACTTCCCTACCCTGGAAAAAACACCTTGGCTATTAACCCTACCCATGCCCCTCTCAGCTTCTGCTGCTCCAGGGAAAATAGCCCCAGCCTATTCAGCCTCTCCGCATAGCTCACATCCTCCAATCCTAGTAACATCCTTGTAAACCTTTTCTGAACCATTTCAAGTTTCGCAACATCTTTCCTATAGCAGGGAGATCAGAACTGAATTGAACGCAGTATTCCAAAAGTGGCCTAACCAATGTCCTGTACAGCCACAACATGACCTCCCAGCTCCTATACTCAATGCACTAACCAATAAAGGCAAGCATACCAAATGCCTTCTTCACTACCCTATCTACCTACAACTCCACTTTCAAGGAACTATGACCCTATACTCCAAGGTCTCTTTGTTTGGCAACATTCCACAGGTCTTTACCTTTAAGTGCATAAGACCTGCCCTGATTTGCCTTACCAAAATGCAGTACCTTGCATTTATCTAGATTAAACTTCATCTCCCACTCCTCAATCTATCACACCCTTGGCTTTGAGAAAATCGTGTATTGCTACATATCTCATCATTGAAATTAACTGAATGCTGTACTTGCACTACAATTATGAGTTAATCTTGCAACAATGAGCTAAATGTTGTTCATTCCAATTAAAATATCGTTTTTTAAATAAATATTTGAAGTGTTCATTAACATCAAGCAACATTTCTAATGGTGAAAATAATCTATTAGAGGTTTGGAGACTGATTCCTTCAGCTTTTAATTGTTGCTGCAGATTTTGAAAATGTAAATTTCTTAATATTCCATGCTAAACAACATTTAAAACGCTAGATGTTTGGGACAAATCTAATTTATGCTAATTGCTTTAGAAACTTTGTTGCTGCAAGAAGTGATCTATTATCTCCAAATGAATTCAACAGTGAAGAGCAAAAGTACAATCCTCCAATGAAATCTTTTCATTAGTGTTATCACTCTTAAAGGCTTTTATTTGCCAAGTATCCATTTCTATTACATTACTCAACGCTTGTAAGATTAGTCACTTGCTTTGTGTCTCCTTCAAGGACTATGCTTCCTCTCTTTGCTGCTGAAAGTAAATGTCATCCCGAGATCTTATCGCAGCTAAAACATATCATTTGGTACAAAAAATTAGAAGTGAGCCGGCCCACAGTTCGCTGTTTTGATACAAACTCTAATGTAATAAGTCATTTTACTCTGCTAATCAGCTTGAATGCCCCAGAAAAATTAGACACGATGAAAATATCTCTAACTAATCTCAAGGACACAGCTGTGACCCACCAGCTTGCGCTAGCTCTTAATCAAGACAAACTGTGGCTTGCTGCCCTGTGCTGGGAGCGATTACTGTGGCCCCGAGAGACGGTTGCCTGTTGAATGCGTTCCATCCCCTATCAAGGCTTTTCATCTTGTGTCTCGCAACGTCGAATGCATGATAAATGACTCCAACACATCAGTGGAAAACTACTTGGCCATTTGAATAGCTGCAATGGGCACAGACCAGAAAGGCAGGAGAAATTAGTCTCGTGGTGTCAACGGATACTCTCTGACAACACTTGCACCACACAGTCAGAGTGCAGTGGCCTCAAATCCCACTCCAGACACGTACAATCTAGGCTGACATGGAAGTGCAGCTCTTGGAGCACGGTGAAATGTGGGATGTTCCATTTTTTTTTAGATGAGATTTTAAATTGAGACCCCATCTGTTCACACAATTAAATGTAAGATCCCATGGCTCATTTTGAAAATGAGCAGGGGAATTATCCCCAGTAACTTTCCCTGGCCAATGGACATTAAAACAAAATTATTTTCTTGATGTTTAATGCACTCCTATTTCAAGACTTGATTGTGAATAAATTGGGCCCTACATTACAACAGTGACTATTATTCAGAAGTGCTTCATTGGCTGTAAAGCTTAGGGATGGGCCAACATCATGATATTACACAAACATAATGTTTAATTATTTTCAATTATTCTCAGTATTACAGTAAGCAAGTATAATTGTAACTACTTGGGATAAGATTGGGTTAGTTCCATTAGCATGAATCTGAGAATCTAACTAATTGGTTTTCAGTAAATAATAAAATGTTATTTTCCATTCAGAAAAACATCCAGTGTTCAGCGAACTTAAATGTTTGTAAAACAATATGGCTTAAATTTCCATTTGCCTCTAATGTATCAAATCGAATTTCAGGACAATGCTGTCACTTAGATGAAAGGTTTATATGGAATAATATGGGAGACCAAGGTTTGAGAAGTTCTGTAAGTTATCTAACTTAATTCAATATATTTAATGTTTTCCCAGTGTTCAGTGAAATTTTAGCTACAGCTGGTTAAGTCTCACCAGGTTTAATGAGGGAGGGCCAACATGCCAAATGCAAGGGATTTACTACTGGCTCAAAGAGAAATTTTGATGAATCTATAGCATGGAAACACAAAAATCCCAATTACTAAACTTACTCAGTTGTCTCATTAATGCAGTTGTTTTATTCCTTGGAGGAAAACAATGCATTTATGAAGGCTTTTAATCCCAAAGCATCCCAAAACACTCTGCAGTCTTGTGAAGTTTAGTTCCTGCTGTCATCACAGAATGGTTACAGTATATAAGGAGGAGGTCATTCATTGCGTCCTGTCGATACTGGTTCTCTGAAGGGGCAACATACCCAATACCATTCCCTGGCTTTCTCCCTGTAGCTTTTAATATTCTTTCTTTATCAAGTAACAATCCAATTTCCTCTTCAATACCTTGATTAAATCGACATTCACCTCACTCTTAGGAAGTGCATTCTAATTTACAGCTACTCACTGAATTAAATAGTTTTCCTCACATATTTTTTCATTTTTGTGGCCAATTACTTTACATCTGTGCCCTTTTGTTTTCGAGCTGTTGGCCCAATGCCAACAGTTTTTCATTGTTTACTCTGTCCAGTGCCATTGTGATTTTGAAGCCTTCCATTTAACCTCTTCACAACTTTATATTCTCCAGGGAAATTGGTTTCAACGTCTCCAATCCATACTCTCATCTGTAATGTAGAAGATGGCAGACACTTTGAACATAGCAAGCTCCCACAGGCAACAATGCAGTGATGGCAAAATAATAAGGGTTATTGTAAAGAGATGCTGATTGAGGGATAAATATTGACCAGGATATCAAGGAGAACTCCTTTTCACTACTTCAAAATGCTGGCAAAGAATCAAGGGAAGGAAGATATATAGTTGAATTTTTGCAATGGCAGCGACACTCCCCATCAAACACAGCTTCCAATATTTTTGTAGAGTACAGGTAATGGAGTTTGGTTCCACATTCCACATCCATGACGAATGGAAGCAGCTGCCCATTTCAAACAGCAGTCGCCTGAAGACCCATCTGATTTTCATTGAAGGGGAATGGGAAGCCAGAATTGTGCAAATTGGACTTGGTGGGAGCAGGTCTAAATTGTACAGGGATGCTCATCTAAGGAGGGTAACTTTTTAAATATGTTCCTGCAATGTATTGGCAAGAGGTCTTTTAGCAGAGGTCAGGTATCCATTACAACAAGGTGCAGGGCTGGATGAACACAGCAGGCCAAGCAGCATCATAGGAGCAGAGAGGCTGACGTTTCGGGCCTAGACCCTTCATCAGAAAAGCTTTTTTAGTAAAGGTGAGTGTAGGTGGGGAGTTAGGGAGGGGATAGGTCAGTCCAGGGAGGACAGACAGGTCAAGGGGGTGGGATGAGGTTAGTAGGTAGGAGATGGGGGTGCGGCTTGAGGTGGGAAGAGGGGATACTTTATATATATCATTTTTTCTCATTTTGCCAGCAACAAATCCTCCATTTAACAAAAATATTTTTCCCTTGCAGCATCAACGATTCAAATATATAATTTAGAAATCACAATAAAAATGCTTATTAGATGTATTTAAACTTCCCAAAATATTCAAAAGCGTGAGAGGTCTGAGAAACTGTTCCTGCTTGTAAAAGGTTTCAGATCAAGGTGCTAGAGATTTGAAGTGATTTGCAAAAGTAGTGAAATGAGAAAAGTCTTTTTCACGTACTGAGTGAATTGGGTCTGGAATGCATTGGCTTGAAGTGTGGTAAGGGCAGGTTCATCTGAGGTCTTCAAGAGCACATTGTTTCCAATTTGAATGATCATTCATGAATCATTTGAGAAGTTTGTGCATCAATGATGGACTGAATGGACTCCCTCTGCATCATGGTGGTGTAGTCTTAATAACTGTGCAAAAGTAATTCAGAACTCCAGGCAAATGTTCTGGGAGCAAATCCCACCATGACAGATAAAGGCTGGAACTAAAAGCTAGCTTAATGGTGACCGTGTATCGATTGTAGTAAATAACCAACCCGGTTCTCTATTGCCCTTTAGGAAAGGAAATCTGTTGCCCTTATCTAGTCTGGCCTACATGTGACTCCAGACCATTGTGACTGACATTTAACTGCCCTCAGAAATAGCAAAAAGAGCAAAGCAGTTGAAGTTTGTCAGGCTGGACCACAAATTCCAGTCTTATCAGTGATGCCCATAACCCACGCAGGAATTTGTAAAGAAATAAAGTGTTTCTATTGCAGTAAGAACTTCATGCTAATTTTCTAAGACCAGGAACTCTCAAATGGAGATACTAATGCTTGAATATTAATTGTCTTAAAGAGGAATATGGTTTGCGATGCTATTCTGTCACGTTCCTGCATGAATTCCTGAGAGGCATGTGGGAGCAACTTTCCATGCTATGTTATTAAACCACTCAGAGGTGCCCTTTTGTATCCATTAGCTGTGGTTAGTTAGCCTTTGAGGGGGGTAAAGATGGATATGAATGTGTGTAAAAAGTGTATCATTCATTGCAACTGATAAACTAATTGGAAGTTTCAAGTTCATTGGAACTTGAAAACTCAAAAAGCATTGTCAAAGACACCTGTAAAAAGTAACTGATAGCAGGAGTTCTCCAGTTGTTAAGTACTTATAAATTCTTCTCCTAAATATTTGGAAAAAAATTGGATGTTAAACAAAGTAATTCTTTGCAATTTTACCTTGTTGACATTACCCTAAGAGATATCATGACTAGTACAACATGTTTAATTTCACAAATGCCCATCTTTGAATGTGTGCCATTCTACTGCTCGTTTCACAGTTCCAAGTGGTTATAAAAACTTTAAAGTGGGACTATGAATTCTAACGTTTACTTTAAAACAAAAATAAATTAACTAAAGTTACATGCGAAAAATGAGTTTTTATCAAGGAGTGTCTTTCTAAAAAAAAATCAACTTTTCAATAGACACTTGGAAACTTTTCTTTATCTCAACTCAGTATGGGTTCTGAGATCTGGTTATGGGGCTACTGGTTGAGTTGATATGGTAGATGTAATGGTTTGTGGATGTGTGCATGGATTAGCATAAGTTGGCATTAAGTAGACATAAGGACAATATAGAGCCAATGGGAATGGATATAGTGGCATAGGTTGGCATGCAGATATAAAGGACCATTGGGAGTAAGGCTGAGGGTATGAAGTGATATGGAGTGGCATGGGCGGGGCATGGAAAGTGTATGGAGGAGTGGTGTGTAGAGAGCTACTTCATGTTTCATTATTAGCTTTGAACATTGAAGAAGTGCCAGTGCACCAAGACAGGTCTGCTAACATGCCTGGCTCCAAACCTGGCAACCTCTGACCTCATTTCTGTTATGAAATGTTGCTGCCCACACCAACCTGCCAGGAAGTGATATTGTGGACTTTGTTTGGGTGTATGGAGTGGGAATTGAACAAAAAGGTTATGGCCCAATTTAATACTTCATCTGAAAGACAGCACCTCTGACAGTGCAGCACTTGTCCAGCACTATAACTGGGTGACAGACTTATTATGTATTGAAATTTATAATTTGGGACCAGAATCCACAACTTTTTGACTCTAGGTGAATGCTACAATGACTGTCATCATCAGAGTTCAGGGGACAGGATGTAATATTTGTAGTGGATTAAATAACAACCTTCTTTTCAAAAACATCTGTGAGAAATATCCCAGTACATTATGAGTATCAACTACCATGATCATTCATTACAGACTGAATCAGTTCTTAGTGACTAATCCATTATCTTGTCACTGTACCTGTTCTTGGAGAAGGGACAGAGGCTGGGCATAAGGAGATCATCTGTCAGAAATAACAGCACTTGGGAAGATATTTAAATAAATAGAAATGTTAAACTCAATCAAACAGACACTATTGGACTCCGTATTTAAGGAAGAATATAAAGGCATTGGAGGGAGTTCCAAGAAACTTGCTAGATTAATACATGGAATGGACAAGATGTTTTATGATGAAACGTTTCACAGGCCAAGTTTGCATCCATTGGAGTTCAAAAGGGTAAGACTTGATTGAAACATGTAAGATCCTGAGGGGGTTTGATAGGGTGCATGTGGGAATCATGTTTTCCCTGGTGGGAGAATCTTGAACAGCAGATCACTTATTTGAACATTATGAGTCATCCATTTAAGACAGAGACAAAGTTTTTTTTCAATCAGAAGGTTGTGAATATTTGGAGCTCCCTTTCTCAAGAGGCAGATGCAGAGTCATTGGATATTTTTAAGGAAGAGATAGATTCCTAATAAACAAAGAGGTGAATGGTTATTAGGGCTAATGGGGAACTTGGAGTTGAGATTAAACTCAGATCAGCCATGATCTTATTGAATGATGATGCAGACTAGGGGGTTCAAGTGGCATAATGTGACTTCAACATTAACTCTGTCAGAGCCCTTACCTTATTGAATAATAGAGTTTGTACTTACCTTCAAGGAGAGTGAGAATGAAAAGAGAGCTTTGTGTTTTAGGTACTAAGTATGATAACTCCGCCCAGATGTATGACTTGTTGATACATAATCAATGAGAAGAATCCAACTCGGAACAGTTAACATTGTCTGATTTACTCTTGCTGACACCCCACTGCTGAATACATTTGCACTTCGTCCCTAACATTCACAGCAAAAACTGAAACACAAGATTCGAACTATGATATGTGCTTCTTTTAAAGCAGAGCTACTAATGAAAGAAACATCTACAGAACTAGAGGAGTGCCAGCTGAGTATCTAATGTTACACAGTCCTTCCATCTCTTTCTCGGATTAATGGTAATCCTCGAACAATCCCTAGTTTCAGACACTTTGAATAATTCACACAACACAAGGCAAGACTGAATATCTTTCCACCTCTTTTGTTCATTAACCTTTTGCGTTCAGTGAACTGGGGCAAGTCTCCGGCCACTCCAGTAAAATTAATTTTGAAAGGCAAGGTTTTTAAAGGGACCATACACTTCCTTTTAAAAGTGAGCTTTCATTAAGAGTTACATCTTTAATCAGAGAGCAGGATTCATAAGCCTACAAATGATAAACAGAGAGCTTTTGTGGTGCAGTGATAGTGCCCTTACCTCTGCCGCTGGAACCCAGTTTCTGGCAGTCAGTAGATATCTGTTCTGACTTTCAAATTGGGAATTGGCGCTGTCTAGTTTCTCAACAGTACCAAGGAGAATAGCAATCTGTATAGCAACGAGGAATGATTAGTTAGATAATGACACATTAAAATATTCAATTAGGGCCCTGAGCACTTACTAGTAAGATCCTCACCCAGCCATCGTAAACCTTAAGGAAAAACTCAGACTTTTTTCTTGATGGTGAGAATCACATCATTTCATTCTAGTTGTACTTTCCTGACCCATCGTCCATGATGTTCAGTTGCTGGGAAAATTCTACCCTGAGTTCTTGGTTCAGGTCAAGTATGCATTGTCTTCAGAGTTGCTCAGGAAAGTCACAGGGGCTCTTGTGGCACAGCAGTAGTGTCCCTACCTCTGAGTCAGGAGGCCCAGGTTCAAGTTGTGCCTGCTACAGAGGTGTGTAATAATAACTCTGAACAGGTTGATTAGCAAATATCTACAACTGACAAGCTGCTTCCTCCCACCCAATTACAATCGTCATCTTCCAGCCATAGAACCTTGAAGACTGATTACTCACAAGCTACCTCACACTCATGTCTGCTGCTAATGTACTTGTGATAGCCCCAGCATGAAAAGTAAATTAGATTAAAAGTTATTAATTTTAACCTACTTCATTTTTTATTGTGGTGCTTTTAGGATCCCTGTAGAGACCAATAATTTTTCTTAATGGAAATTAGTTTCCCAGCAAGAGACAGAATGAATTGCTGGGCAATATTTCACGTTGTAAGACTCTTATTGTGATGAACAAGTTAAAATCAAACAACATCAAACAGTACATAACAGGTAACTAATATAACAATTTAAATAAAATCTACTGTATCATTGGCTTAATAATTGTTTTGAAATATGACATTGAATACTTTTTTTTACTGTATGCCGTATTTCTGACAGTTTCCCAATTCAACATTAAGGCACTCCTAGCTTATGGCAAGTTTACTTATCTCCTGCCACACCAGTTGAAATCCTCAAGTCCTTCAGAAATCAGTCCACTCCAAGCGAATAGTCCAGAATGGACTGCCATCAGCAAGGTCAATCTCAGCCAGTCCTTGTGCCTTAATTCTTGAGAAGTCCTGTTGGTTCACATTCCCTTCCATTTGAACAGAAAACTAATTTTACAGGCATTCTGCTCTGCTCAAATGAAAACGTCCAGCCTGATCTTCATAGCAATAGAGGTCATTACCCTCCACAGCAGTAGAACCTTATTGGATATCTGTGTCTGTACCAGAACAGCTGCTCTATCTGTGTCAATGGGCAAAACCTGCCTCTTAAGTTACAATCCGTTTTGGTTCCAGATAAAATGGACGTGTCTCTGGGCAAAATTAGCATGAACCTCAAATCCAGTTCATCCTGTTTTAAATTTGGTGGATTAAGGTGAAGGTTGTTGGCATTAGGTCTTGGTAATTTGTTGTCATTGCTTCTATCTAAGATCAGTGTCAATGTGAGGAGCAGACAAACCAACGCCTATTTAAACTAAGTCCCTGTTAACTCTTGGTATCAGTCATTTTCTGCAGTAATAAAACTTGCCTCTGATGACTGAAAGTTCAATTCCCCAGGTGAGAAAAGATCCAGCATATGGCTCGATATCAGTATATTGAGAGAGATGAGAAATGCAGTCTCACAGCTGGATGTGAGTAGACCCCACTCTGGATACATTCAGGTGACTACAGGGAAGCAATTTGATTGACTGAAGAAGAGAATTGTAATTTTCCATCTTTGCAAACAATTGGATTGGACTTGTTAAAAACAGAGGACCAAGAATGCACCGGATGATGTCTTTGTCCAAAGCAAATACAAGACTCATGCACATCCTCCAAACATAGGCTTCCCTAAAGTACAGAAAAGGCACACACAGCTAATATGGTGCCATTGGCATGGATACCAACTGGTTCCTTGGAAACAAGAGGTTGTATAAAGTCATGGGCTATCCTGCATTGGCCTTTTTGAGAGACTTTGACTGCATTTTCCACTCACCTGGCAATTAATTAGCAGAAGAAGCATTCGCTGAGAAGGCAACAATGAAGTGAAACAGCAACAGAGGCTGCCCTTGTAATGAAGACCACTCAGGCAGACCCCGGGTCAGAGTGCAATAGGTCAATGAAAGATGCTCACTAGTATCTGAGAGGCCTCTATGTGGGCTACAGAATGTCAAATCAGCCAGGTCCTCAAACCGTGAGGACCATCTTGAGACAGGAAGGCAGCTGCCAAGCAACTTCCTCACTGGAATCCCCCACGTGTAAAGGAAGAGACCTCTAATTAGCCACTTGCACTGCACAATTGTCCTCCACTGTCAACTGTCAACCTTCCCCACAAATGTCACGAATGTTGAGTGGCCACTCTACCCCTTCCTGTTACCCTCCCTTGTCATTTTATGAATCTCCTGCCTCCCAGTCCATTGCTGAACTTCTGGTAAAATCCAGCCTTTCGTACTCAGGCTCAGTGCCAGTACGAGAAGCCAGATCAATCTCCAAATGTTCAGGGGTCAGACTGGATTGAGATGCCTTTGTTCATGTGAGTGGGGATTATCTGCTCAGAGCTTTGACCTAAGAGGGCAATGGATATAAATGACATTCCAAACGGCCAATTCCAGGATGGAAATATTAAGCTTTTTGATATCACTTCCAACTAAGAAATGACAGTTATAGTCCACAGAGTTTCAACAACAATCAGAGTAATGAGGCCTCCCTGTTTAAGCTCAAGGTTGATTTTTTGCAGGGAATCCTTTATAGGTGGAGCAGGAAGTTTTTTCCATTAACAGAGTGGGATGCTTCCTTAATGTCTAGCTTGTCATAAACAGTCTGATACTGGGTAAAGTGCTTTCCTTCCCATCTCCTCTCTCAACTACTTTTCACAGAGTCTACGACATTTTCAACCACAAAATTGTGTGGTAAAGTGAATCACCACGGTATAAGATCCACCTGGTAGATTTGCTGCCACCATTCTCTTTCCTGATAAGGATCTCCAGGACCTGCTCGTCCATGTGTGGCAGGGAAAATCTCTTAGTAACCTATCAAGAATGGGCTCTTGTTTTAAACACGGTGTAGCTTATTGCAGGACAGCAATTACAAAATCATAGAATCCCCACAGTGTGGAAGCAGGCCGTTCAGCCCATTGAGTCTATACTGACCCTCTGAAGTGTATCCCACCCAGACCTACACCCCTACCCTATCTTTGTAACCCTCCATTTCGTGTCATTAATCCACCAAGCCTGCACATCCCTGGACACTATGGGCAATTTAGTGTGGCCAATCCACCTCACCTGCAGATCTTCGGACTTTGGATAATTAGGTACAAGTTACATCAGTATGAGTATTGTTACTGTGACTGTTTGGTCTTACTCCTTCATGATCCACATCTATTCCCTCTGCCATCATTGTACAGGGTGATACTTAGTACTTGCCACAGCATGAACCCTTTCCGACACTACTCTGATACAACCAAACATTGTTCACAACTCCAACTAAGTTGTTAGTTTTAAATCTGAGATAGATAAGGCAGGCACATGGAGTTAGGCCACTATCAATCAAGATGTCATTGAATGGTAGAACAGACTTGAGGGACTGAATGGCCCACTCCTGTTCCTACGTTCCTAACTGCCTCAGAAACCTGATAATCCATTGATAGGAAGGGAGCCCTGTAACTTGTACATTCCTATAAGATCGGCTCATCAAAAGAAATAGAAGGATCGAGTGATTGGGTAAGATGAAGGTGAGTTGGTTGAAGGATGATGAGCCTTAGTATCTACCAGTTGAGCTGAATGGTAGCTCTGCAGTTCTGGGATTTGAATTTGAAATCAACAGGATTTAATTTTCGTTTTTAAGCAAAGACCCAGGTGCCGATCTGAAGGTGTCCTGTTTGTCGGCGTAAAAGTTTAATACAGGCCCCAGTTGGGATGCAACAGGACCAAATCCATAAGGTGCTGCCTTAATTTAAACTGCCCAAATTTTGCCAAGTGTTGGAAACAAAATTTACATTGATCGTGCACACAACACTTAAGGTTTGGTATTTTAATCTCTATGTCAAGGCCCCTCAATATGGAAGAAAAATGAATTTTAAAAAATATATACATTTCACCTACTTTGAATACAAATAAAATTTAACAAGGGCATTCTGATTGCTGCATTCCAAAAGCATACCATTTAAACCACAGGATTATAACAAAAGACTTTATTTCAATTATTTGCTTTCTTCCACCAATGATGTCAATGCAGTCAAAAGCTGAGTTTTCAAATGCCCTCCCTGGTTTAAGACGTGGTGTGGACAAGGATCCAAATTGATCCTCCCTGGTGGTTGTCTTGGGATCTTGTGATCCAAACAGTTTTCAAAAGGCCATTGGGTGAAAGGGAACTGGGAAACATAGCCACGACCAATTGTGCTGAGAAACTATACATGGGATGTCAAAGCGGTGTCGAGAACACAACACCCAGGTGAATTCTGGGTGTGACACTCCAATAAAACTGCATTGTTCTGGCAACGTTGCTTTTAAATGCAAATTGGTCTGAACAAAGGTTGGTGGCTGGCAAGTGATACCGCACACCTCCAGAAGATAGGAACTGCCCACCTGGCACCAATTGCAAAGCAAACAGAAACAGCAGCTCATGTTGAAGTTTACCGCTGCCTTGCCAAAGACTGTAGGTGTGTATGGTCACTACTTGGAACCAGGGTGGCGCTGGATCATGGCAAACCTGCATGTGGAATCCATACAGTTATGGCTGATACAAAAACTCTTTTGCAACAGACATATTGGAAGGTTTTATAGATTGCACAATCAAGCTGTTTGACCACATAAAGTCCTTTCATGGCCGTGGAGTCCTGATGTGGGACTTGAACCCAAAGTGTCAGGCCTAGAGGCTTGGGTGCTATCATTGCACCAGAAGGCCATGTCACAGTGAGGGGAGTAGACAGCTCCTCAGAGGGCCAGAAGCTTCAACGTCGCATAAAATGATCCTGCACAGAAGAGGAGGTGTTGGAGATCTGAAAGCGCGTAAACGTAGAAACATAGAAGATAGAAGCAGGAGGCGGCCATGTGGCCCATCGAGCCTGTTCCACCATTCATCACGATTAGGGATGATTGTCCAACTCAATAGCCTAATCCTGCTTTCTCCCCATAACCTTTGATCCCATTCACCCCAAGTGCTATATCTAGTTGCCTCTCGAATACATTCAATGTTTTGGCATCAACTACTTCCTGTGGTAATGAATTCCAGAGGGTCACCACTCCTTTGGTATAGAAATGTCTCCTCATCTCTATCCTATATGGTCTACCCTGAATCCTCAGACTGTGACCCCTGGTTCTGGACATACCCACCATCGGGAATATCCTCTCTGCATCTACTCTATCCAGCTCCGTTAGAATTTTATAAGTCTCTATGAGACCCCACCCCACCGCTTCATTCATCTGAACTCCAGCGAAAACAATCCCAACCCAGCCAATCTCTCCTCATACATCAGTCCTGCCATCCCCTGAATCAGCCCGGTAAATCTTCGCCGCACTCCCTCGAGAGCAACAGCATCCTTCCTTTCAGTTGTTTCAGCGGCGGGAGTCCGGGAGAAAGCGGGCAGCCTGGGAAGGTAAGCTTCTACCCAATAAATTTGGGAGTTAACTAATACCCAAGACACTACACGCGTAGTGTCTCCCACCTTTCCACCTCCTCTAACCTGATAATAACGACTAAGTGTGGTGAGCAG
Organism: Rhincodon typus; assembly: GCF_021869965.1. Classification (NCBI taxonomy): domain Eukaryota; kingdom Metazoa; phylum Chordata; class Chondrichthyes; order Orectolobiformes; family Rhincodontidae; genus Rhincodon; species Rhincodon typus. Next base: position 39,084,654 of record NC_063354.1, on the reverse strand, counting down.
GTAAGCTATTTACATTTTTTTCCTCATCTCTTTGTTATCTTTCGGGATGGTTACCTAGACGCCAAATCCTTTGGGAGTGGGTCGGAAGGCAAAGCCGGAGTACGTTTGAGTATATAATGGAGGAAACTTACTGGTGCAAAGGGCACTGCGAAACTAAAAAAAACGAATTAATTTTAAATAATTACCTAAGTAGAGATGGCAGGCCAGGTGATGTGTTGTAGGTGTATGATGTGGGAGTGAGCTAATCCCATTGAGAACGGCAGTGACCACATCTGCAGCAAGTGTTGGCTGCTTGAGGAGCTCCAGCTCAAAATTGATGAGCTGGAATCCGAACTCCAAATATTGCTGCACATCCAGGAGGCGGAGAAATACCTGGATGCTGTGTTCCAGGAGGCAGTTCCACCTGGTAGATTAACTAATGTTAATTCGATCAGCGGGCAGGGACAGCAGTGTGTGACTGCGAGTGAGGCAGGTAGAGGGACCCTGCAGACAGGAACACAGGAGCCGTAGCCCTTGACATTGTCCCACAGATATGAGGCACTTGCTCCCTGCGTGCATGAGGAACAGGGCTGCAGGAAGGATGAGTCAACTGACCATGGCACCATGGTCCAGGAGGCCATTCAAGAGGGGGGAGCAAAAAGACAGATTGTAGTTGTAGGGGATTCCATCATCAAGGGGATAGACAGTATCCTTTGTGAGCAGGATAGAGAATACCGCATGGTGCGAGACATCTCTGACCGGCTTGGGAGGATACTAGAGAGGGAGGGGGAGGATCCAGTTGTTGTGGTCCACGTAGGTACCAACAACATAGGCAGGACTAGGAAAAAAGACCTGTTTCGGGATTATGAAAAGCTCGGATCAAAATTAAAAAACAGGTCTTCAAGGGTCATAATCTCTGGATTGCTGCCCGAGCCACATGCAAATTGGCATAGGGAGGCAAGGATCAGGGAAGTAAACACGTGGCTAAGAGAGTGGTGGGGGAAAGAGGGTTTCCTTTTCATGGGGCACTGGCATCAGTTCTGGGACAGGAGGGATCTATACCGCTGGGATGGACTCCACCTGAACAGGGCCGGGTCCAGTGTTCTGGCGAAAAGCATAAATAGGGTGGTTAATAGGACTTTAAACTAGTAAGTAGGTGGGAAGGGAGAAGGGAGCGTAGAGGGAGAATAACAATTAATGTAAGGCAAAGCAGCAGGTTAGCAGGTGACGAGGAAGCTTCAACTCCATTGAAAATTAGGAAAAATGTTAAAGGGAAGGAGAACTCAAGAGCTGTTAGTAATGGAGGTAATAGGACCCAAAAAGAAGGTGCAAAAACTGGCATAAGGGCACTTTATCTGAATGCTCGGAGCATTTGAAACAAGGTGGATGAGTTGACGGTGCAAATCATGGCAAACGTGTATGATTTAGTGGCCGTTACAGAGACATGGTTACAGGATGGTCATGACTGGGAGTTAAATATCCAGGGGTATCAAACTGTTCAGAAGGACAGACAGGAAGGTAAGGGAGGTGGTGTTGCTCTGATTTTTAAGGATGATATCAGGGCGGTAGTGAGAGATGATATAGGTTCTACTGAACAAAACGTTGAATCCATTTGGGTGGAAATTAGGAATAGCAGGGAGAAGAAGTCACTGATAGGTGTGGTCTATAGGCCACCAAATAATGACATCGTGGAGGGGTGGGCAATAAACATAGAAATAGCTAATGCATGTAAAAATGGTACAGCAATTATCATGGGGGATTTTAATCTACATATCGATTGGTCAAACCAGGTTGGTCATGGCAGCCTTGAGGAGGGGTTCATAGAATGCATCCGTGATAATTTCCTTGAACAGTATGTAATGGAACCTATGAGGGAGCAAGCTATCCTAGATCTAGTCCTGTGTAATGAGACAGGAATAATTAATGATCTCACAGTTAGGGATCCTCTGGGAAGGAGCGTTCACAGTATGGTTGAATTTAAAATACAGATGGAGCGTGAGAAGATTAAATTCAGTACCTACGTCCTGTGTTTAAACAAAGGAGATTATGAAGGAATGAGGAAGGAGTTAGCTAAGGTAGAATGGGAGCAAAAACTTTATGGTGGGTCAATTGAGGAACAGTGGAGGACTTTCAAAACAATTTTTCACAGTGCTCAGCAGAAGTATATTCCAGTGATAAGGAAGAACTGTTGGAAAAGAGAGAGCCAGCCATGGATGTCTAAGGAAATAAAGGAAAGTATCAGATTAAAAAAAAACAGATACAAAAAAGTAAAGTGTAGTGGGAAACTAGTGGACTGGGAAATCTTTAAAGGCCAACAGAAAGCCACAAAAAAATTTATAAAGAAAAGTAAGATAGATTATGAGAGTAAACTAGCTCAGAATATAAAAACAGGCAGCAAAAGTTTCTATAAATATGTAAATCGTAAAAGAGTGGCGAAGGTAAACATTGGTCCTTTAAAGGATGAGAAGGCCAATTTAATAACTGGGTATGAGGAAATAGCCAAGACATTAAACAATTGTTTTGTGTCGGTCTTCACAGTGGAAGACACAAGTAACATGCCAAAAACTCATGGCAAGAAGGTTACAGCAGGTGAGGACCTAGAAACTATCATTATCCCTAAGGAGGCAGTGCTGGGCAAGCTAATGGGGCTAAAGGTAGGCAAGTCTCCTGGCCCTGATGAAATGCATCCCAGGGTACTAAAAGAGGTGATGGGGGAAATAGCAAATGTACTAGTAATTAATTACCAAAATTCACTGGACTCTGGGGTGGTTCCCGCAGATTGGAAAACAGCCAATGTGACGCCACTGTTTAAAAAAGGAAGTAGACATAAAGCAGGTAACTATAGGCCAGTTAGCTTAACTTCGGTAGTGGGGAAAATGCTTGAATCTATCATTAAGGAAGAAATAGCAAGACATCTGGATGTAAATTGTCCCATTGGGAACACCCAGCATGGGTTCATGAAGGGTAGGTCATGTTTAACTAATTTGGTGGAATTCTTTGAGGACATTACTTGCATGGTGGACAATGGGGAACCTGTGGATGTGGTGTATCTGGATTTCCAGAAGGCATTTGACAAGATGCCACACCAAAGGCTGCTACATAAGATAAAGTTGGACAGTATTACAGGTAATGTATTGGCATGGATAGAGGATTGGTTGACCAGTAGAAGGCAAAGAGTAGGGGTAAATGGGTGTTTTTCTGGTTAGTGGTCAGTGGCTAGTGGTGTGCCTCAGGGATCAGTGTTGGGACCGCAATTGTTTACAATTTACGTAAATGATTTGGAGTTGGGGACTAAGTGTGGTGTGTCAAAATTTGCAGATGACACTAAGGTGAGTGGTAGAGCAAAGTGTGCAGAAGACACTGAAAGTCTGCAGAGGGATATAGATGGTCTAAGTGAGTGGGCAAAGGTCTGGCAGATGGAGTACAATGTTGATAAGTGTGAGGTCATCCATTTTGGTAGGAATAACAGCAAGATGGACTATCTTTTAAATGGTAAAAAATTGCAGTATGCTGCTGTGCAGAGGGACTTGGGTGTCCTTGTGCATGAATCGCTAAAAGTAGGATTGCAGGTACAGCAGGTAATTAAAAAGGCAAATGGAATTTTGTCTGCCATTGCTGGAGGGATGGAGTTTAAAAACAGTGTGTCTATGCTACAGCTGTATAGGGTCCTGGTGAGGCCACACCTGGAGTACTGTGTGCAGTTTTGGTCTCCTTACTTGAGAAGAGATGTACGAGCACTGGCGGGGGTGCAGGGGAGATTCACTCGGTTGATTCCAGAGTTGAGAGGGTTGGATTATGAGGAGAGACTGAGTAGACTGGGATTATACTCATTGGAATTCAGAAGAATGAGGGGAGATCTTATAGAAACATATGAGATTATGAAGGGAATAAATAAGGTGGCGGCAGGGAGGTTGTTTCCGCTAGCAGGTGAAACTAGGACTAGGGGACATCTCCTCAAAATAAAGGGAAGCAGATGTAGGACTGAGGTCAGGAGGAACTTCTTCACCCAAAGGGTTGTGAATCTGTGGAATTCCCTGCCCAGTGAAGTGGTTGAAGCTACCTCGCTGAATGTGTTTAAGGCAAGGCTAGATAAATTTTTGAACAGTAAAGGAATTAAAGGTTATGGTGAGTGGGCGGGTAAGTGGAGCTGAGTCTCAAAAAGATCAGCCATGATCTTATTAAATGGCTGGGCAGGCTCGAGGGGCCGAATGGCCTACTCCTGCTCCTAGTTCTTATGTTCTTATGTTCTTAAAAGGAGACCAAAATTGCACACAATATTCAAGGTGTGGTCTCACCAAGGCCCTGTATAACTGCAACAACACATCCCTGTTCCTGTACTCAAAACCTCTCACAATCTCACTACCGCCTGCTGCACCTGCATGCTTACCTTCAGCGTCTGGTGTACAAGGACACCCAGGTCCCACTGCACACTCCCCTCTCCCAATTTACAGCCATTCAGGTAGTAATCTGCCGCCTTGTTTTTGCTTTTGAAGTGAATAACCTCACATTTATCCAAATTATACTGTATCTGCCATTGATTTGCCCACTCACCCAACCTGTCGAGATAATGCTGAAGGATCTCTGCATCCTCGTCACAGTTCACCTTCCCACCCAACTTGGTATCATCTGCAAACTTTGAGATGCTCCATTTTGTTCCCTCATTGAAATCATTAATATATGTTGTGAATAGCTGGGATGCCAGCACCGATCCATGTGGTACCCGACTAGTTCCTGCCTGCCAATTTGAAAAGGACTCATTAATTCCTACCCTTTGTTTCCTTTCTGCCAACCAATTTTCTATTCATCTCAATACATTTCTTGCAAACCCATGCACTTTAATCTTGTACAATTATCTCTTATGTGGGACTTTGTCAAACGCTTTCTGAACGTCCAAATATACCACATAATCTGGCTCCCCCTTGTCAACTCTACCAGTTATAACTTCATAGAATTCCAACAGACTTGTCAAGCACAATTTCCCCTTCAAGAATCCATGCTGACTCTGCCTGGTGCTGCCACTGCTTTCTAAGTGTTCCACTATAAAGTCCTTGATAATGGATTCAAAAATTTTCCCCACTACCGATGTTAGGCTTACTGTCCATAATTCCCTGTTTTCTCTCTACCTCCCTTTTTGAATATTGGAGTGACATTAGCCATCCTCCAATCTGCAGAGATTGCTCCAGAGTCTATAGAATCCTGGATGATGACCACCAATGCATCCACTATTTCTAGAGCAACTTACTTAAGTACTCTGGGATGTAGATTATCAGGCCCTGGGGATTTATCCACCTTCAATCCCAACAATTTTCCCAGCACCATTTCTCTACTAATACTGATCTGTCTCCATTTTTCCCTCTCACAAAATCTTGCTTTTCCAACATTTCTGTTTTCTGATTAGTGCCCTCTTTTGTGAAGTCAGAACCAAAGTATGTATGCAGATCCTCAGCCATTTCTTTGTCCCCTATTATATATTCCTCCATTTCTGTCTGTAGGGGACCTATATTTGTTTCATCAATCTCTTTCTCTTCATGCACCCATAGAAACTCTTAGCGTCAGTCTTTAAGTTCCCTGCAAGCTTACTTTCATAGAATCCCTACAGTGTGGGAACAGGCCCTTCGGCCCAACAAGTCCACACCGACCTCGGACCATCCCACCCAGACCCATCCCCCTATAACCCACCTAATCTACACATCTCTGAACACTACAGGCAATTTAGCATGGCCAATCCACCTAGCCTGCACATCTTTGGATTGTGGGAGGAAACCAGCGCATCCGAAAGAAACCCATGCAGACACGGGCAGAATGTGCAAACTCCACACAGACAGTTGCCCAAGGGTGGGATCGAATCCGGGTCCCTGGCGCTGTGAGGCAGCAGTGCTAACCACTGAGCCACCGTGCCACCCCTTCCTACCCAACTTGGTATCATCTGCAACATTTGAGAAGCTCCATTTTGTTCCCTCGTACTGTATTTTCCCCTTCTCAAACAATCCTTTGGTTCCTCTTTGCTGAATTCTAAACTGCTCCCAATCCTCAGACATATTATTTTTCTTGGCCAAACTGCCAGCATCTTACTTGGTTCGGAAACTATCTCTACTTTCCTTTGTAAGCCATGGATTGGCTGACTTACCCATTTCACTTTTGTGACAGACAGGAATAAACAGTTTGTTGCAGTTCCCCCATGCGTTCCTTGAATTTTTGCCATTGTCTATCCACTGTCATCCCTTTAAGTTACTCTCCCCAATCTATCAAGGCCAACTCACGCCTCATATCCTCGTAGTTTCCTTTATTAAGGTTCAGCACCCTAGCCTCCGAATCAACAACCTCACTCTCCATCTTGATAAAAAATTCTATCATGTTATGGTCACTCATCCCCAAGGGGTCTCGCACAGCTCGATTGGCAATGATTCCCTTCCCATTACACAGTACCCAGTCTAACATGGCCTGCTCTCTAGTTGTTTCCTCCACATATTGGTGAAGAAAACCATCCCGTATACACTCCAGGAATTCCTCCTCTGTAACATTGTGGCCAATTTGATTTGCCCAATCCATGTGCAGGGTAAAATCATCCATGATCACTGATGTTCCCTTATCTCCTGCATCTCCAATTTCCTGTTTAATGCTATTCCCAACCACACCACTGCAGCTTAGGGGTCTATATATGACACCCACTCATGTTCTTTTTCCCTTGGTATTTCTCAACTCCGCCCATGCAGACTCCACATTGTCTGAACTAATATCCTTTCTCACTATTGTGTAAATTTCCTCTTTAACCAGCAATGCCACGCCACCACCTTTTCTTTTTTTCCTGTCCTTCCTAAATACTGAATACCCTGGGACATTCAGTTCCCGTCCCTGGTCACCCTGCAGTCATGTCTCTGTAATCCCAATTATATCAACCCGTTTACATCTATCTGCGCGATTAGTTCAACCACTTTATTGTAGCTGCTTCGTGCATTAAGGCACAAAGCCTTTAAGCTTGTCTTTGTAACATTTTTTGTCTCACTCTTATTTTTCTCAATAGCCATGCTTGAATTTTGTCATTGGTTTCTCTGCATATCACTTTTATTATTCCTTTTTTCACCTTTTGTTTTTGGTCCTTGCTCCCTCCTTCTCTGGCTCCTTACATAGGTTCCCTTCCCCTTGGCATATTAGATTAAAGCCTCCCCAACTGCTCTAGCAGACACTCCCCTGGTATGAATCCTTGGGACCTGATCAGGTGTTTCCCAGAATTTTACGGGGATCTAGGAAAATGATTTCTGGGGCCCTTGCTGAAATATTTTTTATCATTGAAAGGCAGAGGTGACATTCCGGAAAACTGAAGGATAGCTATTGTTGTGCCATTGTTTAAGAAAGGCTGTAAGGAAAACTCAGGGAACTATAGACCGGCGATCCTTATGTCAGTGATGGATATATTGTTGGAGGGGATTCTGATGGACAGGATTTACGTGCATTTGGAAAGGCAAGGACTGATTTGGAATAGTCAACATGGCTTTGTGCGTGGGAAATCGTGTCTCACTAACTTGTTTGAGTTTTTTGAAGATGTGACTAAGAAGACTGATGAAGGCAGAGCAGTAGACACTGTCTATATCAACTTCAACAAAGCGTTCAACAAAGTTCCACATGGTAGACTGGTTAGTAAGGTTAGATCACATGGGATCCAGGGGGAGCTAGCCAATTGGATACAAATTGGCTACAAGATATGAAACATAGAGTGCTGTAGAGGGTTGCTTTTCAGACTGGTGGCCTGTGACCAGCGGTGTGCTGCAAGGATTGGTGCTGGGTCCACTGCTTTCCATCATTTATATAAATGATTTGGATTTGAATATAGGTGGTGTGGTTAGCAAGTTTGCAGATGACACTAAAATTAGCAGTGTAGCGGACAGTGAGGAAGATTATCTTAGAATACAACAGCACCTTGATCAGATAGGCCAATGGGTTGAAGAATTTCAGATGGAGTTTAATTTAGATAAATGTGAGGTGTTGCATTTTGGTAAGGCAAACCAATGCAGGACTTATACAGCTAATGTTAGAGCCCTGGAGAGCAAAGAGACCTAGGGGTGTGTAGTTCCATGAAAGTGGAGTTGCAGGTAGACAGGGTGGTGAAGAAGGCGTTTGGTATGCTTGCTTTCATTAGTGAAAACTTTGAGCATAGGAGTTGGGATGTCATTTTGCCACTGTTCAGTACATTGGTGAGGCCACTTTTACAATACTGTGTACAATTCTGGTTGCCCTTTTATAGTAAAGATGTTGTTAAACTTGAGAGGGTGCAGGAAAAATTTACAAGGATGTTGCTGGGACTGGAGTGTTTGAGCTATAGGGAGAGGCTGGATAGGCGGAGGCTTTTTTTTCCCTAGAGCGCTGGAGACTGAGGGGTGACCTTATTAAGGTGTATAACATCATGAAAGGCATGGATAGGGTGAATACCCAAGGTCTTTTTTCCCAGAGTAGGGGAGTCCAAACTGAGGATATAGGGTAAAGATGAGAGGGGAAAGATTCAAAAGGGACCCGAGAGGCAACTTTTTTATACAAAGGGTGGTGCGTATATGGAACAAACTGCCAGAGGAAGTGGTGAAGGCTAGTACAAATACAACATTTACAACATTTATATAAATAGGAAGGGTTTAGAGGGACATGGGTCAAATGCTGGCAAATGGGATTAGGTCAGATGGGACGTCTGGTCGGTGCGGATGAGTTGGACCAAAGGGTCTGTTTCCATGCTGTATGGCTCTGTAACCCTCTGGTGAAACAAACCAGATCCAATTCTCGGGCACAATCAACAGCACTTGAAGTGAAGATTTTTTATTTTACAAAGAAAGTTTAGAAAGTTCTTGCCTACTCACAATTAAGAAGTTAAAAGATTAACTGAATAAAACCAATATCAAATATTCATATGCATGTACAGATTCACTGTCTCCACAGGTACTGCCAATTCTCGATGTATGTCTCTGCATCTCAACTTTGCAGCTGTAATTCATTTCTTTCAGGTATATTGGTTTGCCTTAAACTCTGACACAAGGTTGCTAAAAGCAGAGTAATCATTTCCATTTAATCAATATTTGCTTCCACAGAGCAATTGGTTCTTCTGACCAGATTCAGATAAAAGGCCACGTTGACAATACTCAACCCATCAATCGTCAGAACAAGGAAATGTTGGGGGATAAAGGCTCAAGTGAAGCTATGACATTTGCATTAAGATCTTTGATGGCCTGTAATTGGTTCGTGCTTTCTCAGGAGTATGTGCTTGCTTTTGATTGAATTCCACCCCAAGACTTTTGATATCAAAGGGATTCACACATACCTAGGTTGATTTCTGAACCTAAGTGCTTTAAAAAAATAATGTTAATTGCAGTAATTGTTGTAAATTCTGATAGGACAGTGGATTTTTAACGTAGTAGGCAAACAGAAGGCTGGAAGAACACAGCAAGGGAGGCAGTATCTGGAGGAAAGGAGAAGTCGCCGTTTTGGTTATTACCCTTCTTCAGGATTGGATGTGGGGGTAGGGGGAGCTGCAGGTAAAGGGAGGGGGGTAGAGGAATGGCAGCGATAGGTGGGCACCAGTAGTAGGTACAACCTGGTTGGTCGATGGGAGGGAGGAATCCAGTTGGTTTCACGGTGTGGTCGAAGAGCTGAAGGGCTGAAGAGATCACAGCAATGTGGCAGTGAGAAAGGGTTTCACTGAGTTTACATCTGAGGAAGGCAGAGAACTTCTTCAAAGAGGGTATCCTTTGAAGAGATTTCGCAATGGTATAAACTTGGTTAGAGTCAAAAAATAAACTGCAGATGCTGGAATTCAAGGTAGGCACAGTGGCTCAGTGGTTAGCACTGCTGCCTCACAGCACCAGGGATCCGTGTTCGATTCCACCCTCGGGCAACTGTCTACTTGGAGTTTGCACGTTCTCCCTGTGTCTGCGTGGGTTTCCTCCAGGTGCTCCAGTTTCCTCCCACAGTCCAAAGATGTGCAGGTTAGGTGAATTAGCTATGCTAAATTGCCCATAGTTCAGGGGTGTGTAGATTAGGTGGGTTACAGGGGAATGGGTCTGGGTGGGATGCTCTGAGGTTCAGTGTGGACTTGTTGGGCCAAAGGGCCTGTAACCACACTGTAGGGATTCTATGAGTTTCTATGAGGCAAACAGGGGGCTGGAAGAACACAACAAGCCAGACATCATCTGGAGGAATTGTAATACATTTCAGGTATTACAATTATTCAGGACTAGATGTGGGAATAGGACGACCTGCAGATGAAGTGCGGAGGTGGTGGAATGGTGTTGGCACTGGAAGCCATTTCAGGAAAAGTTCCCTCTAACTTTTCAGAAGACAAAAGCAAAACACTGCAGATGCTGAGAATCCGAATAAAAGCAGAAAGTGCTGGAAACTCTGAGCAAACTTGTCAGTATCTGTTGGGCAAGGAACAGAGTTAATGTCTCATGTTGATAGTGTGTCATCTGATTTGGAAAATGTTAGAGATTTAACAGGTTTAATGCAAGTGCCGGTGTGGCGAAAGGGGATAGCAAAGGAATAATTGATTGGTGCAACAGAACAGATTGAAAGATCAGTGATAGTGTGGAAGGCAAGAGAGATGAAATGGCATAGGAATAATGCTACAAGACAAAAGATATGTCCTAAGTATATGTAAATAGAAGGCAGAATCATTGAAAACTATCACCCAAAAATAAAATGAAATCTGAAAATGTAAACTTTGCTGTTTTGTTTTCTTTATTCATATTTCCTCTCAAGTTTTTTTTTGTTTTTATTTTCTGATAGCAGAAATTGGTAATAATATTCTTTTTCACATCTCCTCTTGAATAACTTTGTTATTTTTACCTGTCCCAGTACCAGGCCTTGCACCATCATCCCTTTTTATCACCTCATCTCTCCTGCCTTCCACCGTCTTGTAAATCTTCCCTTGACTTCGTTCCTCCCCTTGTCCCTTCCTATTCCTGCCTCTGGATTTGCTGGAAACATATTACAGATCAAGCTTCTATTGCTGATGGAAGATTGTTGGGCTGAAACATAAGGGTACGTTTCCCTGCCCTTTGAGCAGCAGATCCTATAGTCCACTTATCCTATATTGCAGCCTGCAAAATTCCGGGAATGCTGCGTCGGGATGTTTCCACAGTGGAATATTTACCAATGGCAGTCTATGTGCCCACTCGTGGGATTGCTAGTCAACTGAAACGCTTAGGGCCTCATTTGGAGCCATTAAGAACTTAAGAGCATAGGAACTAGAAACAGGAGTAGGCTATTCAGCCCTTCAAACCTGTTTTAATATGATCATCTCAGCCTCAATTCCACTTTCCTGCCTACCCTTCATAAACCGTTACCTATTAGAAATCTGTCTATCTCCTCCTTAAATTTATTCAGTATCTGAGCATCCACTGCCCTCTGGAGTAGTGGATTCCACAGACTCATGACCCTATGAGAGATGTAATTCTTTGTTTTAAGTCTGCCACCCCGAGGCTAAAACTACTACTTTTTGTTCACCTGCGCCATAGATCCTCACACCCTGCTTCCTGCAAAGACTCCATTCCAGTTTCTCCATCTCTGTCACACCTGTCCTGATGATGTCAGCTTCTGCAGGAAGCCTCAGAAATGCCCATCTTTTTCTTCAACTGAGGATTTCCCCCTATGTAGATGACAGGGCTGTTAGCCATGTTTGACCCATTTCCCACCCTTCTTCCCTTACTCCTTCTCCTCCCTCCCACACCACAGATAGGGTCTCCTTGGTCCTAACTTTCCACTCCTCCAGGACACTCTGGTCTACCCCTGCTCCACTCCCAACATCTCCCCATTCTCCCATGGCACCTTCCTATGCAATTGCCGAAGAGGTAACACCCGCCAATTTACTTCCTCCCTGATCACAATCCAAGGCCAGAGTGATTTACCTGCATTTCACTCAATCTAGTCTACTGTATTTACTGCTCACAATGTGGCCTCCTCTACACTGGGGAGACAAAGTAGAGACTGAGCAACCACTTTGCAGAACACCTACGTTCTTTCTACAAAAATAGCCGCAAGATTCCAGTTGCCTGTCATTTCAACACAACACCCTGCTCCTTGGCCAAAATTTCTGTTCTGGGTCTGCTACAATGCTCCAGTGAAGCTCAGTGCAAACTGGAAGAACAACATCTCATTATCCACCTGGAGACTGTGCAACCTTCAGGACTCAATGTCGAGTCTGATAATTGTAGAGCCTGAATATCTTCCTCTAATTCCTTTATCCAGGCCCATACACCAGGTCCTATCCTCACATGAGCAGCTTTTAAAACTGCCAATCTATTTCCACCCGCTCACGATCCCCATTATCAGTTTTTCTTTCTCAACAGCTCACCGTTATCCATTCCATTGTCTGCCCAAATCTCTGAATGAATGAGAATGAATGATTTCTCATTACGTATATTTTCAGTGGGAAAAACAGTAAAATACAGCGAAAAACTTTTCCAATGTCGCCACGATCTGGTGCCACTTTAAGCAGGTGTAAGAAGGAAAAATAACAGAAAGGTATAGCCTCAAGAGAGTCCATCAGTCCTGAGCCAGGCCATCATTAACAGTGCCTGCACTGCCATCCCTCCTCCACCGTCTCGCTGCCCTCTACACCAGACCCAACCAACCTTAAAAGTCACCAAACCTCAGGCGCCAGCTTTCGTTGCTGGGCTAATTCTTTTCTGCCAACACTTCGCTGCCACCAGCGCCGGGCCCAACCAACGACAGAGTCACCTCAGACGTCACCTTTCGCTGCTCGGCCTACTGCGTCGATGTCGCCTCTGCTGATGGAGCAGCCGCCAATTCCTATGCCAGGTCTTGTGCTTGCCCTGGAAAGGTAAGTAAGGGCTCACTCGCCACCACCACAAAGTCCATGCCGGGCCCACTGAAGTCTCAGATCCCTCACCGCTGCTGATGCTGTCCGAGCTCAGGATAAGACATAAGTGAAAAGAAAAGTGGTCAGAGCAAACGAGCCCCAGCTCAAGAACCCTATTCTGCTGCCATTTTGATGATACATTTATAGGGACTCTCTTGGTCTCCGTCTCCATCAATCATTTACTACCTTAGCCCCCAACCTCCTCAGCAGCATCCAGCTCTCCTTGCCCTGAGGCCCTGGAGCTGTGAACCCTCTGACTGGTTTGGTAGCATCAGGAATCCACTGTTCATTTGTATTTGGGTGCAGCAATCTAGGCACAGCCAATGATAACAAGGTGTAGAGCTGGATGAACACAGCAGGCCAAGCAGCATCAGAGGAGCAGGAAGGCTGATGTTTCGGGCCTAGACCCTTCTTCAGAATTTGAATTTCTGAAGAAGGGTCTAGGCCCGAAATGTCAGCTTTCCTGCTCCTCTGATGCTGCTTGTCCTGCTGTGTTCATCCAGCTGTACACCTTGTTATCTCAGATTCTCCAGCATCGCCGGTTCCTACCATCTCTCCACAGCCAATGATAAGGTTGTTTTCCAGGGAACTGGCTGAGCTGATGAACAATGAAGCGCAGGGCTCTGGTGTATTCCAGCCTCATGGTAGAGTTCTGAAGCCTGAGGGATAAATGTGTCCATTATCTTTGTTTCTATCTTCACATATTTTCTAAATATTCCTGTTTCTCTTACTTTACTAAATCTTTTTCTTCCCATAGTTGTCAGCTGTGGATCTGTGTTACAATATTTTGCTCCAAGTCCGAATGTTATCTTTTGGGGTTCCTAATACCCTCCTGGCTGACGTTTTCCTGGAATCACAGCTACCTTCTCTGACCACTCTTCCCTGCTCCATGACATCACTGACAAATGAACTACAATTGGATAGAGTCAGTTGGGTGATCGATGGCAAGTCGGGCAACATGGATGTCACAGTTTTACTGACAATCAGAAGAGTGTGTCTCTGAAATAAAGGGTCTGAAACAAAGGGAACCTGAGTTTGCTCTTTTGCCTCCATGCTCAGATTCTGCCTCTTCCCCTGGCTTTGCTTCCCCACATCTTCCTGAGCTTAGATTTCCTTCTTTTTCTGGTCTGGAGTTCCTCCTCTTCCTGTCCTCAGACTCCATCATCCCCCACCTTCTCCCTAACCATTGTTCTTCCCAGCTTATTTCTATTTGCTCCTAGGTGACCTCCTGTCCTTGGAACTTCTTGTAATGTTAGCTACAACAAGTACTCACGACCTGATGGTGGCCTATCGTAACAAAATAAATGCGGTGGTGGCTGTAGAAATCATTGTCATCAATGTCATGTGACTGTGACCAAACATCACATGATCAGAATGTCATATGATCTAACTTCCAGGACTGCTACTGACGAGAGCTGACAACCTACATTGGGCCCAAGTCCCTCTCCATAAATTACAGAACATAATGACATGGTCACTCAGAAAAGACATTGAGCCAGTGTTCTGTCTACTCTTTCGGGAATTTACAACAAATCTGATGGTGCTATCTTACCAAGAGCAGAGGAGCTTTTAAAGGTGGAATGGCACTAGGGACATCAGTATTTTGGCAGATATCCGCTGAGTGGCAAGTCATTCTGGGAATGGTGAGAGGTAGGATGGAGTTAGACTGGGAAGGAGTGGTTCCATAATGTTGGGGTAGGTCATTAATGAGGCGAATACTAAAATAAAACAAAGAACTGTGGATACTGAAGATCTGAAACAACAACAGAAATTCCTGGTGGAACTCAGCAGGTCTGGTAGCATCTGTGGAGAGAAAGTAGAGTTAAACTTTCCCATCCAGGGGCCCCTCAGAATTAATAAGATTGGTAAAACATTGCGAGAGAGCTCACTAGGCCTCACTGTGAAGAACCTTCCATGAAACTTAGTGTAACTGGCACCAAGTCAAACAATAAAATCTGAAAGAACAGTGGATGCTGTAAATCAGGAACAAACACAGAAATTGCTGGAAAACCTCAGCAGGTCTGGTAGCACCTGTAGAGAGGAATCAGAGTTAACGTTTCCGGTCTGGTGACCCTTCCTCAGAACCTTCCTCAGATTGTCTTCTTTTCGGTCTTTATAATTCACCAGTGAGCAGGAAAAACAGAAACTGTTGGCAATAAACAGCAGCCCTTTAAGCTTTGGACAAAATGATGAGATTATAATCCTTAAATTTTAGATTTGAACTCAAAACATTTCTTGTTCCTTTTCCCATTACAGTTGCTAACCTACCTGCTACCTGCTCCAGAACAATTGGGATATATATTTGTGGTTCTGGTTTGTAAACAACATTTTTAGAACATGACATTGTGTGCTTGACAATCCAAAGTGAATGGTTTGAAATGTTGCAGTGTTGAATGTTTTCACTGTTAGCATGCTGACAAGAACAATCCTTCAACCACAAACCAGAAAGCTGTGCTCCATTCTAACTGTCCACTTTTTTGGCCCATTGCCATGGCGGCTGCCAATCAAGGGGAGCTTTCCGAGGAGGTGAAGAAATGAATTTCACACTTGGCCAAAACTGAATAATGAGTGACAAGTGATTGGCATGGTCACATTATCTGCAATTAATCATCCACTTAAAATCCACTAAAGTACTGTACCTGGAGTAGAAGGGACATTATCCAGTTATCAGCCACTAGTTGTACTTTCTGTGCCAATAATAAATGAAGTTTGCTGTTAGAGCTATTGCACCTGCGTGTCAATAGGTCTACTTATGCTATTAAAGACATTAGGAATGGTAATGTTTGAATCAGGATGATATTACTGGCTTGAAAACTGGTGTAATGCAGATGATCTGTATAATTGTCTCTCAACATGCTTTTGATCTTACCCTAAGTTGTCCAAGGACCATTTCTAAAGGATGACCTTAACTCTCTAAAAGCATGTGTTGCATATCCAACAAATTCACAAAAATCAAACCTGCAAGGTCATTCTGTGCACGATGCATTTCACACACCTTGGCTACCAAAATCAGACAGTAGTGGACTCAGAGATAGTAGGAACTGCAGATGCTGGAGAATCTGAGATAACAAGGTGTAGAGCTGGATGAACACAGCAGGCCAAGCAGCATCAGAGGAGCAGGAAGGCTGATGTTTCGGGCCT
>NC_063354.1:39045270-39068278 GCF_021869965.1 Rhincodon typus | reverse complement strand
CCAGCTCTACACCTTGTTATTTCAGTAGTGGACTCAGTTCTTTGATTTATGTGGTCCATGCATGAAATGCAACCTGCCCCATTCCAAGGCCACGAATAATGGTACGAGCCATGTTCAGGGGTAGGACTTCCAATTTTTGACCTCATCTCTAAATTTAGCAATGAGGGAGAGTTTCCCTGTCATTGTAAGTAACTAGATAGGATTGTCTCAGTGTTACCTGACAAGAATCAGCATCACAAGAGTCCCTGTAAGGGCACCACCAGTGAAATAAAGAAACTTGTGGTCCAATCAAACTAACTGAAGTTCAATGAAGCGATAAAATTTCCCATTGAACGTTATCAATTAAACTATAATATTATTGCTGACTTCTATAAGGCACTCCATCCCATGCAATGCCTGTCAATCATTTATGAATACAAGTGTACCCATGGACAACAGGGAAGTTGAGCATAGACAAAACAACTAGCACAAACTGCTATTCAATTTGCAGCATCAGAAAGTCATAACATGCGAATTTCTCTCAGGTAGCTGAATCAGTCACACTAAATTTCATATAATCCAATGAAGCAGAAGCTTTAACATTCCAATTGTCTTACTTATTCAAGCGTGGCATAGGAGTAATCTTCCCATCTCTGAAAAAGGAAGTTCTGTAATCAAACTCCATGCCAAAGATCTGAACACATGACTTAGGCTCAACTGTAGTGCAGTGCATGACTAGAGGAGTGCTACATTGTCTTTTAGCTGGATTCAAGTGAAAGTCCTGTTTGCTTGTTCTTGTGAATCTAAAAGAATCCAAGCTGGTTTTCAAAATAAAGCTACAGCTTTCTCCCAGTATCAAGGAAACTTATGCCTTAAATCAGAACAGATAAACTCACTGTTAGTGGGATTTTGCTGGGCAAAACTACTTGTTGTGTTTTTCTACTTAACAACACGTGACAATACAGGGTTACAGGGTTAGATTTGGGGGAGTGAGTTGGATGCTCTTAGGAAGGCTTGATGGGCCAGTAGCAAATCTAGATGCTATGATAAGTTAAAAGGGGTAATCTATTGTAAAGAATCTTGGGGTGTGCTGTGAAAGGTCCTGGGTAAAGGTGACTTCTTTCTTTTCATAAATTCTGTGACTTTAGAATTGCAAATAGCCCCTTTGCCAAGCCACAAGGAGATCAGATCCAAAACAATTACTACAAAGATTAAGGAAATATTACTGTGAATCAAATAAAGAACTTGAATTTGTACATTCCCTTTCAAAACCTCAGTATATCCCAGTTGGCATCATAGTCCATGAAGTATCTTGAATTGTAGCAACTATTGCAATACAGCTGGATTTGCACACAGTAAGGAATTTGAACTTTGAAGTGTCAAAGATATTCTGCTTTAAGATGACATCTAACTGGAAACCCATTCCAGTATAAAGAATTAATATGCCCATTGAGGGGTGGTCCTGTAGCACAGTGGCAGTGCCCCTGCCTCTGGGCTAGGAGGCATGGGTTCAAGCCCTCTCTGCTCTGGAGTTGTATAATAACATTGCAGAACAGGTTTTTTAGAAAATATCTTAAAGATCCCATTTATTTGGTTAAGATAAATATGCTCAAAACAGGCTTAATAAATTATTCCTACATTACAACAGTGACTACACTTCAAGAATGTACTTTATTGGCTGCAAACCACATCAGGACATAATGGCAATATGAAAGGCATTAGAGAAATGGAAGTCTATATCTAGAAATGTCTTGCACACTGAGGTTCATGAAAAAAATCTGTTTGTCAAACATTATATCATTTTTAAGCACAGCACTATAAAGTGAACATGAAACATCATGTAGCAGACATAAAATTTAATTGCAATGAAAATGACACTGAACACTGCAGGCTGTTAGTTTTCCAACACACACTTTTTGCTGAACTGTGTTGAATGATGTGAATGCCCAAGCTTTGAGACGGTGACCCAAACTGAAATGCATTTAGAAATGTAAATATTCTGAAATTAGTTCCATTTAGTCCAGTTTCAGATTTAAAAATGCTAGTTCCTGAGGACAGAAGTATTCATGGAAAATTGTTCAACCTGTGTACATCTGTATGAACCCTCAAAATACCCAGGGGTAGGCTGTTAGGAGGGGTAGGGGTGAATTTCACCAGATATCCACCAAAATTCAGAGGAAAATTGGGGTATCAATCAGAGAAAAGTTGACACCAAACACCACCTTAAGTGAAATGGTCAGATTCTGTGAGGAGCTGCTTGTCCAATCATACGTGGAGTCATACAGCACGGAAACAGATCCTTTGGTCCAATCAGTCCACGCCGACCATAATCCAAATTAAACTAGTCTCACCTGCCTGCGCTTGGCCCATATCCTTCTAAACCTTTCATACCTAAGTGTCTTTTAAATGTTGTAACTGTACCAGCATCCATCACTTCCTCTGGAAGTTCATTCCACACACAAACCACTCTCTGTGTAAAAATGTTGCCGCTCAGGTCTTTCTAATTTTTTTTTTTCGCTCACCTTAAAAATGTGCCCCTTTGTCTTGAAATTCCCAACTCTAGGGAAAAGACACCTACCATTCACCTTATCTATACCTCTCATGATTTTATAAACCTCTGTAAGGTCACCCCTCAATCTCCTATGCTCCAGTGAAAAATGTCCCAGTCTATCCAGCCGTTCCTTATAACTCAAACCCTCCAGTCCTGGTAACAGCCTGGTAAATCTTTTCTGAACCCTGTCCAGCTTAATATATCCTTCCTGTAACAGGGTGACCGGACCTGGACACAGTACACCAGAAGATGCTTCACCAACTCGCAGTTACTTTGATAGGTCCACAATGAGCCTATAAGCAGTAGGTGCAGGAGAGAAGCAGCCTGTGATTGGAGCAGCAGTGAAATGATGAGTGGCCGTAGGTAGAATAGCCAGACGAAGTTAGAGAAGGGAGGGCACAGGTATGGGTGTGGGGTGTGTGAAGAAGGGAAGGGAAGCTGGTGAGTCGGAGTCTGGGGAAAGAGACTCCTGGACCAGGAGTGCTGAAGGGATAGGGAAGTGAGGCTATATTGTGGGAGAGAGGCTGAGAAGATGGGAGAGATCAGTAAAGAGGATTGAGGTGCTGCCAACTGGGGGGGAAGAAGGGTTACAAAGTGGTGAGGGGACCCAAATAAAGGGAAGAGGCACTTATCACAATCCACCTGGGAAGGGAATATTCGATCCCCATTCTTCATCACAAAAGTTAAAGATTTACTCAAATTTTTCAAAGTCCTCAATTTTCCTGTCTAGTGGACACAGGTTAATAGAAATCATTGACCAGATTTCTGTACTGATCAAGAAAGTGCTATTTATCACAAAGAAATCTGTTCATGAAAATGCAATATCTATTATCAACTTATAGGTCTAGCCCTCCTTAAACATCTACGCATACATTTAGGTAGGATAGACAAACAAGAAAACATAGTTGTTATAGCTGTCAGTGCTGGTCAACTATTTACTTTTTATATTAATGATTTAGATGGAGGGTATGTTAGCTAAATTTGCTCATGGCATAAAGAGATGTAGGAAAGTGATTTACATCAGGGGCATGAGGCCACAGAGGGATCTAATAGATTAAGTGAATGGAAAAAGACCTGGTAAATGGAGGATAATGTGGGAAAGTGTGAAACTGTCCATTTTAGCAGAAAGAATAGAAAAGGAGCATGTTATCCAAGTGGCTTCAGAGTTCTAAGATGCAGAGAGTTCTGGGTGTCCTAGTGCATCAATTGCAAAATGTTAGTATGCAAGTACGGCAAGTTATCAGAAAAGCTAACAAAACATTCTGATTTATTGTGAGGGGGATTGAATGCAAGCATAAGGAGGTTATGCTTCAGTTATGCAGGGCTTTGGTGAGATTTCATCTGGAATACAGTACAGGACTGGTCATCATAGTTATGAATGTTAACGTGTCGGAAACACTTCAGAAAAGGTTTACTGGAGTAATACTTGGAATGAGCAGATTGCCATTTGTGGAAAGACTAGAGAGGCTAGGCCAATATCCTCTGGAGTTTAGAACAGTCAGAGGTGATCCTGAGGAGATTTGACTTGGGTGGATGTTGAAAGGATGTTTCCTCTTGTGGGAGAATCTGAAACTGGGGAGGTCATAGTTTGAAAATGAGGCATCTCCCATTCAAAACAGAAATGAAGAAGCTTTTTCTTTCCGTCAGAGTGCTGTAAGTTTTTAGAAATCCCTTCTTCAAAGGCAGTGAACACGGAATTTTTTGTAAAATTTTTAAGACAGAGGTAGATAGATTTTTCATTAGCAAGAGGGTGAAATACTATCAGGGACATGCAGGAATGTAGAGTTGAGGTTAAAATCAAATCAGCCTTAATCTTATTGAATGGGAGAGCTGATTCAAAGGGCTGATAGGCCTACTCTAGTTCATTGTTTGTATGTTATGATTGGAGAAAAAAATGCTCGGGGAACCCAGTTCAATAGCACTAGTCCACAGGATTTAACTAGTGTCCTTTTACTTCTTCTGAGTCCTCTGTTCTCAAACTTTCTTCTTTCCAAGTCCTTTCAGTTCTTTACTGCAGACACAGGTAAATTCGCACACTAGTTGTTCCATCTCTCAAGCACCAGTTACATTTTGCAGCTTACAAGTAAGTAATTGAGAGAGATTTGCTAGCTATCTTCCCATATTTTGTTATTTCTCTGGAAGGAGAGAGAGAGAGAGAAAGAGAGAGAGAGAAAAAAAGATGCTGCCTTTTTTAGGGCTTGGGGTCTTCAGGGTTTTTGTCCTGTTTTGTTCAGGAGTTCTTGTTATGCTGATGACTGCTGACTCACATAACTGATCTTGACTATAAAACCAATCAAAAACCATCTGCGGACAAAACTGCCCTGAACACACACCAATGATGTCAAGGAGTCTCCAATATCTTCCTCCATTATTTAAACAAAGCAACAATGTAAATACAGCTCCCAATGAGCTCCAGTTATGTGTTTTAAAAGTACAACTTTTCCTTGCAGTTTCTTTGGTTTAAAGCAGTATCTTTTTTCCTACTTTAGTCCACAATGCAAGAATAAGCAAAAATAAAAATATGTGTTCTTCACAGGCCACAAATAGTAAGAGGGGCTCCAAAAGTGGGAGAGAAGTTTTAACCATTACAACAGAAGAATACTGAGCTAACTGGGAACCAGAAAAAACTGAGGTAATGGGTTCCTTGCAAATGTGTGTGAAGTCCTTAGCTTAAAGTTGCAAGAGTTCAGAAGCCTTTCTATGGGGAAGCAAAATAGTGAAAACTGTTATAATGAACACTCTGTAAATTGGATAAAATAACAATGAACAATTTTATTTCATAAAGACTGTGATGTATGTGTTATCACATCTTAACCTATCTCAGATATTGTGAATTATTCTTGGTGCAGTGATTTTGTTAGAAATAAGCATTCCATAGTTCAACTGTGACCTTACCAGTTTGTCTGACGTTCTGAGGACTTAGGTTCAAATCTCGCTGTGGCAAATGGTGATATTTGAAATCAACAAAAATCTGGATTAAAAACCAAATCTAATGGTAACCATTATCGATTGTTGTTAAAAACCCACCTGGTTCACTAATGTCTATTAAGGAAGGAAATCTGCCTTCCTTTCCTAGTTTGGGCAGTATGTGACATCAATTCCACAGCAATCTGTTTGATTCTTCATGCACCCTGGCCAATTAGGGAAAGACAATAAATGCTGTCATTGCCCACATCCCATGAACAAACTTTTAAAAGTTAGGTACGATCATCATCCTCATTCAACAGATCTGGGATCTATGCAGAGTCCACAGTGAGAACCAGACAGTAGGTCCACTTCCTTTCTCCTAGTTTGAAACCAACACTCGAATCAGAACTTAACACTGAGGGAAACCGAAAGAACTGCAGATGCTGTAAATCAGGAACAAAAACAGAAATTGCTGGAAAAGCTCAGCAGGTCTGGCAGTATCTCTGAAGAAAATAATCAGAGTTAACATTTTGGGTCCGGTGACTCTTCCTCAGAACAGTTCTGAGGGAGGGTAACTAGACCCGGAATGCTAACTCTGACTTTTTTTCTTCACAGATGCTGCCAGACCTGCTGAGCTTGGCCAGCAATAATTGGTTTTATTCCTCAATGCTGAGGAAAAGGGATCAGAGGTTAGCTGGTAAAGTGTCTGCTTGTAAGGGTCTAAGGATTCCTATTGCACTCACAGGGTTAAAAAAGTATAATACATGGCATTGCTGAAGAGAACAATGAGATGGAAAAACTCAAGATGCGTGCTTCTAATCAGGACAATGAGCTGACAGCGTGACTAATTCATTGCAATGGTACAAAATAAATGAAACCAATTCCCTCTCGCTATCACAACTGACAAAAAAAAACAGGCTTATGATTCTGTGACTCAAGCAAGCTATTTATATTGTAACGTCCATGCATTTTTGAACATGTATAGCTTTAGATAAGTCATGCACTTGAACTCTTGAGATTAATTTAAGCCCTTGCACAAGTAGTTGTTAAAGAGAATCCGATGTTTTACTGTTATGTGATAATAGCGGTTCCTTTTAAACATTGCTAAAATGATTAATTGTCCAAGTCAGTCTGTGGTTGGCTAAACAGCAAAAATTTTCTCCCCAGTAAGGAGAAAGTGGTATTTTCAGAGCAGAGCCTTAGCAAAGCAACTGTGATTGGCTCGATTCATCCTTCAAAAGAGTAACTGGAAAAATATCTAATGGGGAATGGGATTGGGATTTATGGAGTTGGGTACAGACTGAATTAATTAGATTCTCTGTGAGGTATCTGTATCAATAGGTAAACAGAAAATGTTTTCTGGATGGCAATAGGTCAGGATTGAATGTCAGAGCTGGAAGAATCAATTGGTTTGAACACTGTGGCACACAGAATGCATTTTTCTTGCAGCAGATGAAGGTGTTAGGATAGGGCAGCATTGACCCTCAGTGTGTCTCACTATCCTGTCAACTCCCTCAGGTATTCACTCCTGTGCACACAGCCAGCTGAACAGTGGGTAATGTTGAAAGTGGGGGCATAGGTCTTGGCGAAAGCCAATGTCACTTTTTCCCCTGTTTCCATATGATCGATTTGGTGCTCAATGCACACCCCCAACCATTCTGTCCAGGGAGGGGGCGCTACAGCATGACTTATCCTTACACAGAGACAAGGACAATTACATGAAAAACAAGGGTAAGGGTTAGAGTTAATGTGAGGGTTAGGGTGAAAAACAAAGGTTTATGAAATTTAGAACTTGTTTAAGTGACATTCAATGGAAAACAAACTGTTTACATAACATTGTGAGCCATTGTTCCCCATATACCATTCCTCTCTATTCTGCTGTGCCCACACACTGAGCTGCCCTGCTCTGCAACGGGGTGGAGGGAGCTTGCTCTGTACTGGACCCGCCTTAGCACTGGAGGTTTGGTCGGGCACACTGAGGCTCGTCTTGCTAGCGCCAAGTTGACCCACCTGGGCTAGAACTTCCAATGGTCATGTGGGTGGGGGGGATGGTGGTTGCAGATAGGGTGGAAGTGGACAGCCTAGCCACCTCTGCAGTCCCAAGTGGAGAGTGTGGAGGGGCCTGTTTGTATCTCCTCCTCTGGCTGGATCCCTCATGACATTGTCCCGTCCGCCTGTGAGCAGGGGGCTCTGGGACTAGGCTCAATGTTCACCATCTCACTCTCTCCCTGCCTTTGGTCCTCAGGACAAATGCATGGGACACAGGAGTGCAGTTGTTGGCGACTCTGAGGGTGCTGGACTTACCTCTCCATGGCAGCTGCCAACCTGCCCACGGAGGAAGACAGATGGTTGCAGGATTGGCTACATTGCAGCAGAGCCTGATCTTTGGCAGGTAGTGCATTGTGATACTGATTGTATCACTCCAGCTTCTCTCTGCAGAGGGTCAGTGCCTTCTGGAGGTTGCCTGCTGCTCCTACCTGTGCCGCTGGATAAACTCTCTCATCGCTGAGGCCTCAGGGCCCTCCCTCACTGGAAGCTGAGAAGGTGCCTGGTCTTTGGCAGCCCTCTGAACGCCAATGCTCTAAGGCACTTCTCCCTTGCCCATCTGCCCTTTCATGGCACATGCCTGCTAACAGAACCTATCTAGATGTCATCATCTGTGCTGCTGACGCTTCTCATAGGCAGTCTTGACAAGGGACCCTCTAATACCTCCACACTCTCGTCTCATAGGAACATAGGAATTAGGAACGGGAGTGGGCAATTCAACCCACTCTGCCATTTAACATCATCATGGCTGATCTTATCCTGGTCTCCAACTCCACATTCCTGCCTGCTCCCCATAGCTCAGTGGACTGGTCCTTGGGAGAATGAGTGCACTGTAAGACACAAGAGACGGAATGCGTTGTGGTCTGTAGAGGTGATCACTGCATTGCACTGGTTTATGTAAGCATTGCAAAGCAATGACAAGTGCTACCTACCCAGGACCGAGACATCTCCGATTCCCTGGAAGGGTGGTCTTGGTCTTCTCCTGCATGGCAAGTGCTTTTTCCTCAGAGAGGGTGAGGGCATGGGTATTGAGTGCCTCCTACCTTTCCAACCTTGTTTTACCCTGTTATGGGCTGTCTTCCCATGCAACGACAGCAAGGAGCAAATGAGTAATTCACAAATGGATGGCTTGGCTGTGAGGGCTGGTGCGCGCGGGGAAAGGTGTTGAGTTATTCCGAGAGAGGGGAGGTCATAGCTCAGAGGGCATGCTGGGTTAGTGACGTAGGTGTATGGGGATAACATTAGCGAGCGAGGGAAGGTGTCACATTTAACACAGGAGTTGACAGGACATGAACCTTGGTGGAAGCTGGATGTGGCTGCAGAGTTACATTGAGTGCAAATTAGAATCTGGAACTTACTCTCGTGGAGCAGAGAATGTCATTCACCTTCTGCAGCACTGCAGCTCAGTCTTCCTCCTAGAGATAGTACTGATCTGGATAGTGATCGCTGATAGGTCTGATGGCCTAACCTCCTCTGCTGGTCGTCCATGAAGAGAATCCATCTCCTCCAAATCACCCGGTCCATAAGGAACTCCAGATCTCTCTCTCTGAGAAGGATGAAGATAGCCTCCCTTTCTTCACCATCCCCCCTGACTCCTTCCATGACCAAGCAGGACAGCATCCAGATGACAGCACTCCTCTAGGTACAGTGTGTGCTTTGGAAGATGGCGCAGATGGTCTTTGGTCATTGGCCAGTTACTCCAGGTGTGGTAAGATGAGATGTAAATCAGTCAGGATACACCCTTGAGGGTTCAAATGCTAATTAACGCAGGAAATTTCTTAAAAACATTGAGAAAACTCACTCAGCCTCACTGGACAAATCGTTCCATCAAACTTGATTCTACTCGCCTTTAGCCAAAAATCATATAATTCAGTCCTACACACGTCACCTGCAGATTAACTTGTGTGTTGACTGTTAAACATGTTAAGCCTTAACTGCATGATTTTCCATACTACTATTCACTATGTCATCTCAACGATGATGGCCTTATGATCAATCTCTCACCAGGGAATGGACAGGAGTAAATGCAGGAAGAAAGTTCCTGTTGCCCAGGGAATCCCAAACAAAGGCCACAGTTTAAGGACACAGAGTAGGCCATTTAGGACTGAGATGAGGAGAAATTTCTTCACCTAGAGAGTGGTGAGCCTGTAGAATTCCCTGCCTCAGAAAGCAGTTGAGGCCAAAATGAATGTTTTCAAAAAGGAGTTAGATATAATTCCTAGATCTAAAGAGATCAGAGGTTATGGGGTAAAAATGGGAACAGGGTATTATGTTGGATTATGACATGAATAGCAGAGCAGCATTAAGGACTGAAATCTGCTCCTATTTTCTATGTTACTAGGTCTATGAATCATTTTTTAAAACAAAAAAACCACTTTAAGTCATAAACAGACATTAAAACAACAACTGATTGTATAGCTTGCAAACTCACAGCGAAGTCACAGCAGTGTAAATGTACAACACATGGAGTTTTGAACGTGATTTTGTTAAAGATAAGATACACGTACCATCAGTCGTCCATTATGTTCTTAAACCCTTGGGAATTTGATGCGTCCAGTATTTTCTTATTGCATGAGCTATTCAATTTATATTTACATCAATCTGGAACATTTTTTCCGTTCCTGCTGGAGACAGGGGAATGGTTTCCATTCAATTATGAAGTCAGGTGAACCTCAGGAGGTCATATTTTGCCACATGAAAACGTTAACTGAAATATATGATACCAAATATATCGGGGAATGGCATTGAAACATTATTAAGAATGTGATAAGGTTTGTGTATTGAAAAAAAAATCTATCAGTTAGAGTCAAAAACACTGGCAAACTAAACCCCAATATTTTTTAGAAATATTGAAGTCAAGTAAGTTTGTATTTACTGATAGCTGACATAGCATCAGCTGCTGTTCCATTGTATCATCAATCTAACTCCGTCTTTCTCCTCATTCATCCATTTCATACCAGGAGCAGATCACAGACAGATTTTGTTTTCCAATAATGTAACAGATTTGTAGATATTATAAAATGCTTTTCTCTCTATTCAATAAGATCATGGTCTGGTTTTGGTTTTTATTTCACTTTCTCCTGACTTTCCACAGCCTTTGTGTGTGAAATGCTTCCTGTCATCACTCCTGAACAACCTAGCTCTAGCTTTTCAAACTAAAGACACATCATTACCTTATTAAATAGCAAAGTAGGCCTGAGGAGCCAAATGGCCTATTTTTGTTCCCATTTCTGATGATCTTATGATCTTACATTTGTTATCACCAGTTGAGAATGTGTGTTTTCCAGCTCTCCCCTTTTAGCCTCATTGGTTGCTCACAACCAAAGGTTTGAGTTCTTTATTATCAAGAGGCTATGGTCCTTCCCATTTAAAATATGGTTAGCCATTTTATTCTGTTCTTCTCGGGGATTAGTTTCGTTCTGGCAGGAGGACATTTTGAGGCGTAGACATTGTTGTGTAGTAGAAAACCTGGCAGCCAATTGGCATATAGCAAGCTTTGGCCATCAGCAATAAGATAAAGGACCAGACAACTCAATGATATAGATTGAGAGAATAAAACCGGCAAATAAACTGGAGAGAAATCTACCGACCTCTCAACTACACCATGGGATCCTTTAGATCATCCTAAGAGTACAGGCAAAAAAGAAAATACCTATATCAATTCTGGATAGTGATGTGAGCTGTGGTGTTTTATTCTTATCTAATTTGGAAAAGTTCTGTTTATTTTACATTTGCAGACACAGTACCAACTAAGAAACATGTTAGTATTTAATCAACTGAGCTAACTTTAGTGATCATTTAGAGACTCAGATATGAAATGCAAGTTCTTAACATGAATTAACTTCATCTTGAACCTACCTACCATTGCTTCCACAATCTATTTTGCTTCCCTTTTCCCATCCTGTACAGAAAGAAATTATTTATTCTGGTATCAATTTCCCTAAGATATAGCAGCCTCTGATATCTTAGCTAATTCCTCAATATTTCTTTTTCTGACTCCTGGAGTGATTGTAACCCTTGAATGTGAGTTCCCTGATTGGGACTGTTAATCTGGTCCAAGCAGAGAGCGCTCGCTGACAGATAAGAACAGGACTGTCAGATACTCTGACATTTTGAGAGCTGGCTCTGAGGGAGCTGGATCAGTGTCAAGGACTCTCTACATGTAAATAAAGGATGACATTGTTTGCGGGATACTGGCCTCTGTGGAGATATTTCAATCTCCCACTTACACACCCTGGCAAACAATATCCTTTAAGTCTCCTCACAATTAATGAAAATGTTCCACAAAAAAAACACATAAAACTCACCTTATTTTTAATGCCACTAATATGTATCTTCGGTAGTATCCAGGAGCCCAGTGTTTAATTCACAAAGGCATCTTATAAATACAGCAATTTAATGCATGGTAATAGTGAGGCAGATAACAAAATCAACAGTGTGGAGCTGGAGGAACACACCAGGCCAGGCAGCATCAGAAGAACAGGAAAGTTGACATTTCGGGTCGGGACTCTTCTTCAGAAATGGGGAGGGGAAGGAAGCTCCGAAATAAATAGAGAGAGGAGGGGTGGGGCTGGGGAAGGTAAGTGTGATGGTGATAGGTGAGTACAGAAAGACAGTGGTGGGGATTGGTCAGGATAGGTGGGAGAGAAGATGGACAGGTTGTGTCAGGTAAAGGAGGTGGGGACGAAAGGGAGGGTTGTTGACGGGATGAGGACGGGTGTGGAGAGATTTTAAAACTGGTGAATTCCATGTTTAGGCCATCGGGCTGTAGGCTCCTGAGGTGGAATATGAGGTGCTGCTCCTCCAGTTTGCAGGTGGCGTCATTGTGGCACTGGAGGAGGCCCAGGATGGAAATGTCACCCAGGGAGTGGGAAGGGGAGTTAAAATGATTGGTGACCTGAAGGTGTTGTTTGTCACATACAGAGCGCAGATACTCTACGAAATGGTCTCCGAGTCTATGCTTGGTCCCACTGATGTAGACGAGACCACATCGGGAGCAGTGGATACAATAGATCAAGTTGATGATGTACAGGTGAACTCCTGTCTGATATGAAAGGTTTGCTTCGGGCCTTGAATGGAGGTGAGGGGGAGGTGTAGGGGCAGGTGTAGCACTTCCTGTGATTGCAGGGAAAGGTGCCGGGCGTGGTGGGGTTAGTGGGGAATGTGGAGCGGACGAGACAGTTGTGGAGCGAATGGTCCTTACTAAAGAAAGACAGAGGTGGGGAGGGAAATATTTCTTTGGTTGTGGGATCGGATTGTAGGTGGCAGAAGTGGCGGAGAATGATACACTGGATGCGGATGTTTTTGGAGTGATATGTGAGGACAAGGGGGATTCTGTCTTTATTTTTGTTGGTGGGAGGGGATTTGAGGGCATAAGTACAGGAAATGCAAGAGATGCGGTTGAGGGCATTTTTGATCACTGGAGGGTGGAAGTTGCAGTCCTTGAAATACAAGGACATTTGGGATGTTCGGGAGTGGAATGCTCCATCTTGGGAGCAGACGCAGCAGAGGCGGAGGAATTGGGAGTAGGGGATTGTATCCTTGCAGGAAGGTGGGTGAGAGGAAGTGTAGTCCAGGTAGCTGTGGGAGTCGGTGGGCTTGAAGTAGATGTCAGTTTCGAGGCGGTTACCAGAGATGGAGGCGGAGAGGTCCGGGAAGGAGAGGGGTATATCGGAGACGGTCGAGGTGAATTTGAGGTTGGGATAAGTTGATGACCGATTCAAGCTTCTCATGGGAGCACGAGACAGCACCGATACTGTCATCAATGTGGCTGAGGACGAGGTGGGGGGACAGGGCTAATGTAACAGCAGAAAAGGGACTGTTCCACGTATCCTACGAAGAGGCAGGCACAGTTTGGGCCCATGCGGGTACCCATGGCCAACCCCTTACTCCGTAGGATGTCAACTTTCCTGCTCCTCTGATGCTGCCTGACCTGCTGTCTTCCTCCAGCTCACACTGTGTTGTCTCTGACTCCAGCATCTGCAGTTCTTACTATCTCCAGATGTCAAAAATGTTGTTTTTGCAAGGATAATGATGGTGACGACTGTAACATCAACGGTTGGCATTTTTAAAATATTTGTTCAAGGGCCATGGACATCACCAACTAGGCCAGCATTTATTGCCCCTCCCTAATTGTCCTCGAGAAGATGTTAGTGAGATGCTTTCTCAGATCACTGCAATCCATGTGGTGTACGTGTTGACTGTGCTGTTAGGGAGAGAGTTCCACAATGTTGACTCAGTGACACTGAAAGAACAGCTATGTAGCTCTGAGTTAGGATGGTGGGTGGCTGGGAGGGGAACTTACTTTTCATTTCAACCATTACCATTGCTGTACCATTTACAAATATGCATCAGCAAGGTTCAGTAGTTTTGGCTAAGAAATAATTTCAGTGGAAGCAAGTGCCTTAAACATTTTGGTACAGTTATAGAGCTTTCTTAGCATCGGGCACCGCATACAGAATGGATCAGAATTTATTACTATACAACTTAGTATTTAAATCATGCCTGGCTCAAGATTTATGTATACTGTAAATATGGGAGTGGAGTTTTGAAGATAATGTAACTTGTAGTGCTTTTATTGGAAAAGCAATCATCCAATATGGATGTTAACTATCGGTCAGACTCAATGATTCACATGTAATGAGAATACGTTAGAATCATAAAAGATTTCTCAAGCTTCCTGAAAAGGCCCATTATACTTAAGATGTAGAATGTATTGACCAAAAGCATACTCCAGTACTTAGTGCAGTATTTATGTCAACTATGGTTGCATTAAGTAGATTGAAATTCAATGATATTTTCTACACATTACATCAGTCTCTCTCTCTATCTCTCTCTTTGCCTGTCTCTTCAAGTACTATGACAGGGAAGATTTACTGTAGTGATACGTAGTAAATCAATCAAAACATAGCCTAGCTCCAGTTTTTCAAATAATATGGTGAACTCAAAGCTTCATAAACCAACACCTTTGGAGGACTTCCCAGTGGTGTAGCATTGGCATATGAGTACATTAAAACATGTTGCTGTTCTTTTAAAAAATAATTTACAACCAAAGTGTCTGTTCAATCCAACAAAACTGTTCTCACAGGTTGGCTAAGGTGCAGTAAAATGGCCAGACACATATGTGGACTGAAAACAGTGTTGTTTGATAGTCAGAGTTACCACAAATTTATTCATCAATGGCAATGCTTTGATTGTAAGAAGGATGGAAATTTGAAGGATTGTAAGGATCGCATTTGTGTCAGTGATGGTACTGTCTTGATAACCCAAATGTTGTTTGAACAAGACTAGAACTGATGAATTTTGTCAGAAGAAAAGTAATATTGGGTCTATTTCCAGCTATGCATTATTTGCAGCAGAAATCAATTGTAACAAGCATTCATATATGGAACGAGCTGGAATGTGTGAACACAGGTTTTGAGTGAAATTTTTTAATTGTTTGCTATTTAACAGAGGAGCAAATCTAATTAAGATAATTGGGTTCTTTCCACTGAAAGGACTTTGATGTGAATGCATTAAACATATAGTTCATTAATAATTTAAAAAGGCTCAATTTCAAGGAAATAATAATTTAGTTATGAATAGCTAATGAATGAATTATAGGTGGACAGAATCAAAGTCAATAGTGGTTCAAGATCTTGTGTCATGAGTTGGAAGCAGAATAATGTTCTTATGACACTGTCAGAATAATACCCATTTTTTAAAGTGCTTAGTCTTCTTTGGTTAACGATTTTTCATTTAATGGAGTTTTTCTCTGCTTGACGTTTGCATTAAATTCATGAATACATTCTTTAGCAAAAATTACAAGAACGAGAAACAGTTCTGCTGCCCTGCAAAACTGATTCCCACAATGGTAATAAAATAAGGTATTATCCACCCTATGGATCTTTCTGGCGAGTTACTGTACTCAGGATGATGTTTATGGAAATTTGTCCCATGCACTTCAAATTATTGAATGTGAAGTATTCTGGAATATTTCTGGGGGATATGTTTATGAAGATAGTTTAATGAATATGCAATTGAGCCTTGGAAATAGGTTGTGTTGTATCTGTGAGCTTGGTAATCATATGATAGGGACTCTGCTAGAAGGTTGGAACTGGAGCAACTCAGAGCATAGATTCTTTTGTTATATCATCATGTAATTATTGTTAATAAACACTGTTTAATGAAATACTTTGAGATATAGCCTGAACTTATCTGAAGATGAGATGAGTCTATATTAAAACAATATCGAGGGGTTATATGAGCAGAAATCTCTTAACCTGTTGTGAGTGAGACAGAGCAGAGAGATTTTCAGCTCACAACTTAAAATACAATGTTCAAATGTGAAAACACTTACGAAACTGACAATGTTGGGGTTTCAAAGATATGAGAAATTGATCAAGAAGAAAAATATGTAAAACAGCAACTCTCTTTGATGGAGTGTTTAACAAGTAACTGATTGTAAGGATATATATTTCCACTACAGTTAAAAATTACCCGTTATGTCCAATTAATCAATAGATTAAGGCTCAAACCTAGGGCCACTGGATCGGAAGTGACTGGGATACAATTAAATTAAGATTGACACTATGTTCATTCTTAACTAATACAGTGCCTACTAAAAAGAATACTATACACAAGCTGGGTTGTTTATCCAGTGACCCCTTCACCACTCATCCCTACTCTCTCACTCATTTGTCATAGCATTTTTTCACAATGTTCTGAAGTTAATCCTTATTAACACAGTGCACATTGGTGAATGTGGTGTACTGTGTGACTTCAATGCAATCTGGATGAATGGAGTGACATTAAATACCTCTCCCTTTATAAACACCTTCACAAAAATTGAACCTGCTTACAACAAGCCCCGGTGGACCAAGAATTTATTTTTATTTCCATTGGGAAGGAAACAGCCCACGAATTTGCAATATTTAATTCAAGGACAAATGTCTCATCCATTTCAACCATAAGTCTGCCTCTTGGCCAGTGGAAAAATTACAAAAGTCCTGTTGATTAATACACATGAGAGGTACATTAATAATAATCAAATTAACATTAGTTTACTGCTCTCTGCTATCAAGGTGAAGTCATGACAAGTAGAGATCATTCAACCACGCAGTTCCTTCATTCTAGAGCCCACATATATATGTTCGCATAGATTATCCTTTCAAAATACCACTTTATCTCTTATCTAAAAGAACCATTACAGGGTAATTCTGGCTTCCCAGTTGGGAAAGTAAGCATAGAATAGACATTCATTCATTCATTCATTGGTGGTCCCTTGCAGAATTACAATGTTGACTCTCTGATCTGCATCACCTCCTCAACCATCCATTCGGCTGAAAGTCTTTCCCTGGCCTTCTCTTAAAAAGAAATAAAAGCAGATTTGTCAATCCCTCAATCTAACCTCCCATTAGGCATTAATCCAGGTCAATTTCAACTCAAAAGATAAAATACTGCAGATGTTAGGAAAGACCCAGCAGGTCACAGGCATCAGTGGAAAGTGAAAACACTGCAGGGAATGGCTTAGGATTTAACAACCCAAAATTGGTCATTTGGAGTCAGTTCGGGTAATCAAAATGATAACTCTCTCCAATCCACTTGTCATCTGTTTCCAAACTGCTCAATTCTAAGTTTAATGGACGCGGCACAAAGGAAACTTACAGGAAATGGACTACCAGTTTGAATGTCTTAATGATGCCTGTGGCCCCTAATTAAATAATTTACGGGTTCAATCAGGCCCTGAGAAACCTGACAAATGAAAGGAGTTGGGGGTTACTATCTTTCGCAGTATACCCTGCATATATTGAGAAAGCCTCTTGAATATAGTACCCCTCCCCGTCCTTCCGAAAAAACTACTCTCCAAAGCTGACCCCTTTGTCCCGTTGTTTCAGAGATAGTAGGAACTGCAGATGCTGGAGAATCTGAGATAACAAGGTGTAGAGCTGGATGAACACAGCAGGCCAAGCAGCATCAGAGGAGCAGGAAGGCTGACGTTTCGGGCCTAGACCCTTCTTCAGAACTGGGGGAGGGGAAGGGGATTCTGAAATAAATAGGGAGAGAGGTAGGTGGATAGAAGATGGATAGAGGAGAAGATAGGTGGAGAGGATACAAACAGGTCAAAGAGGCGGGGATAGAACCAGTAAAGGTGGGTGTAGGTGGGGAGTTAGGGAGGAGATAGGTCAGTCCAGGGAGGACAGACAGGTCAAGGGGGTGGGATGAGGTTAGTAGGTAGCTTGCCCCCACCTCCTTAACCTGTCTTTCCTCTCACCTATCTCCTCCCACCTCAAGCCCCACCCCCATCTCCTATCTCCTAACCTCATCCCACCCCCTTGACCTGTCCATCCTCTCTGGACTGACCTATCTCCTCCCTAACTCCCCACCTACACTCACCTTTATTGGCTCCATCCCCGCCTCTTTGACCTGTCTGTCTCCTCTCCACCTATCTTCTCCTCTATCCATTTTCTATCTGCCTCCCCCTCTCTTCCTATTTATTTTAGAACCCCCTTCCCCTCCCCCATTTCTGAAGAAGGGTCTAGGCCTGAAACGTCAGCCTTCCTGCTTCTCTGATGCTGCTTGGCCTGCTGTGTTCATCCAGCTCTACACCTTGTTATCCCTTTGTCCTGTTGTCCCCCTCCTAATTGATCAAATCCTCCCCCTCGCCAATAGCCCTTTTCAATTTACATCAGGATACATCACACCTCTTTTACTTACAATCAGTTGTAGTCCCGAATACATTGGTGACTGGGCGTTTGACGTTGCCACAAAATTGAGAAGCTGGAGATTTGTCCTCTCTGAGGGGCAAAAGTCCTTCCCTCAGCAAGTTATCCCATCTCATGTTCCATCATCATGTCCTCTCAGTTCATCTGCCATCCGTTGACCTTCCATCCAGAGCAATCTGTGTGTCCTCCCACCTCTTACAAAATTCTGCCCAAAAATAATGTCATGCAAGATCTGTAATGCATATGGATGTGCTAAATGACCTAAAATCCTCTATTGGCAAAGCTAAAACATGGTTCAAAATCACACACAGCTCATGTTGGAATTTTCTTGGTATCACAGATTTTTAAAATCTATCTTATTGTCACACCTGAGAGCAAACCATAGTAAGAGTGACAGTGTTAATGATGATGATGTAACTCTGACATCAATAGTCACATGTCATCAAGACCCTGAGAGAGGAAGAAGGGAAGGATAGTACCAGAGAGCTAAAAGACAATTCTATTCATTAGTCTGTAAATAAGAGATAACTAAAACTCCTGCGAGTCAGACAAAAGAGACAGAGGTGCAAAGAATTCAAAGGAGGGATAGTCTATCTCAGCAGGATAGCCTCAAGAATGTAGTAAAGGCACCCAATGCCCAGATTTTATGACAGGCAGAATCTATGATGACAGAACAACATAGGATTGAAACCATAGAAGCTGCACAAAGCTAAACTGTATGTTAAGGAGAAAACAGAGTTAACATTTCGGGTCCGGTGACCCTTCCTCAGAACTGATGGTGGCTGGGAAAACGTCAGTTTACATGCAGAAAATAGGGAGATGGGTGGGGTAGGGAGTAAACAATAGGATAGAGCCCAAAGAGAGAGAAAGACAGTTGGACAGACAAAGGAGTTGCTAACAATCAGGCTGGGAGGGTGAATAGTTGTTAATGGAGATTGTTAGTGACTAAGAACAGGGGGTGTGTAATGGCAGGCTATGTGGTAACAAGGCCTGGTGTGTGGGGTAGGGGGCTGGGACATGGGAGAGTTTAGGCCCTAAAATTATTGAACTCAATATTGAGTCCGGAGGGCTGTAGGGTCCCCAAGTGGAAAATCAGGTGTTCCTCCAGCTTGCATTGGGCTTCGCTGGAACACTGCAGCAAGCCAGAGACAGAGATGTTGACCAGGGAACAGGGTGGTGCATTAAAGTGGCAGGCAACAGGTAGTTCAGGGTCTTTTTTGCAAGCAGAACATAGATGTTCTGTGAAGCAGTCGCCAAGTCTACGTTGTTTCCCCAGTGTAGAGGAGACCACATTGTGAGCAGCAAATGCAGTAGACTAGATTCTGGGAAGTGCAGGTGAAATGTTGCTTCACCTGGAAGGTATGTTTGAGCCCTTGGATACTGGGGAGGAAGGAGGTAAATGGTCAGGTGTTGCACCTTTGCCGGTTACAGGGGAAGGTGCCGTAGGGCTGTGGGGAGGTGTTGGGGTTGAAAGGAAGTGTGGGCCAGGGTGTCCCGAAGGGAACAGTCCCTGTGGAAGGTGGACAAGGGAGGGGAGGGGAATATGTATCTGGTGGTGGCATCTCGCTGGAGGTGGCGGAAATGGCATCTGATGAATGTCTGGATGTGGATGCTAGTGGGATGGTAGGTGAGGATAAGGGGAACCCTATCGCTGTTGTGGGAGGGAAGAGAAGGGGTGAGGGCGGAAGTGTGGGAGATGGGTCGGACCTGGTTGAGGGCCCTGTCAACAACGGAGCTGGGAAACCCTCTGTTGAGGAAGAAGGTGGACATTTCAGAGGCTCCCTTGTCAACTTTGGTCTCATCTGAACATATGTGACGGAGACGGAGGAACTGAGAGAATGGGATGGAGTCTTTACAGGAAGTGGGGTGCGAGGATGTATAGTCCAGGTAGCTGTGGGAGTCGGTGGGTTTGTAATGGATATTAGTGACCAGTCTGTCCCCAGAAATGGAACCAGAAATGTTGAGGAAGGGAAGGGAGGAGTCAGAGATAGACCAGGTGAAAGTGAGGGCAAGGTGGAAATTGGAGGCGAAATTGATGAAGTTTTCCAATTCCAGACAAGAGAGGGAAGCAGCACCGATGATATCATCGATGTATCAGAAAAAGTATCATGGGTGGGGGCCGGAACAGGACTGGAACAAGGAATGTTCCACGTATCCCATGAAGAGACAGGCATAACTAGGGCCCATGCGGGTACCCATGGCAACCCCTCTTACCTGAAGAAAATGAGAGGAGTTGAAAGAGAAGTTGTTGAGGGTGAGGACAAGCTCGGCCAAGTGGAGGAGGGTGGTGGTGGGTGGGGATAGTTCAGGCCTTTGCTCCAGGAAGAAGCAGGCAACCCTAAGACCCTGAACTACCTCTTGCCTGCCACTTCAATGCACCACCCTGCTCCCTGGCCAACATCTCTGTCTCTGGCTTGGTGCAGTGTTCCAGCGAAGCCCAACGCAAGCTGGAGGAACAACACCTCGTTTTCCGCTTGGGGACCCTACAGCCCTCCGGACTCAATATTGAGTTCAATAATTTTAGGGCCTAAGCTCTCCCATGTCCCAGCCCCCCATCCCACACACCAGGCCTTGGTACCACATAACCTGTCATTACACACCCCCTGTTGTTAGTTACTAACAGTTCCCATTAACAACTACTCACCTTCCCAGCCTAATCGCTATCAACTCCTTTGTCTGTCAAAACGTCTTTTTCTCTCTTTGGGCTCTATCCTATCCTTTACTCCCTACCCCACCCACCTCCCTATTTTCTGCATATAAACTGAAATTTTCCCAGCCACCATCAGTTCTCAGGAAGGGTCACCGGACCCGAAACGTTAACTCTGTTTTTTCCTTCACAGATGCTGCCAGGCCTGCTGAGCTTTTCCAGCAATTTTGTTTTTGTTCCTGATTTACAGTTCGTTCGGTTTTTAAACTGTATGTTGTTCCACAGTCTCAAGTGTATCCAGTTAAAACAATAGGATCATACTAGCTTATCACTATGACAATGAAGATGTTGGGTTTGATTTAATCTCATAATGCAGAGACTGAAAAAGGTTAGTTTATTTTGTTTGCAAGAACGGCTAGAAGCCAGCAGTATTTGGTATTGGTAGAACTGTAAAGAACTCTGTGTGAAATGAAGATCCATGGTTAATTAACCGTCACTGATGCAATATTTCAACATTCTCTTCATTAAGGAGACTGGTTAGTTAGTGAGATACTTGTCCAGAAATCAGATTGTGTGCTGAAATCATTGTTCTCTCTTTCAAATAATTGCACAGTAATTCCCTTGAGCTGCCCTTGTTTCTGCAATCGTCAAGGAGCACACTTTCTTTTATTAATTTTGCTCTGGCAGAGATAACACTGCCCAAATCAAATTAATTTCTACCATGGCATCGAGCACTGAACTTGACATTGATTCCTTATTACTTTGCCAGTCTGGTCACGAATATGCAAATATGGTCACGATTGTAGCTAGACTAAAGAATTGTACCAGACATAGCCAGTTTCAATTGTTCTCTAAGCGTGGGTGATGTGAAAATCACTATATTATTTACAACTATTTCACTTCTGTATACAAAAGTAAATAACGTATACAATGACATGCATCATCCATAAAATATGAAAATTCATATTTCCATACACAGCTTTTATAAATTTCTACACCCACCTTTTGTAATGTAAGCTACTGAGGTAATATTTTCATGCTGTAGTTATGACTTCCTACCAGGAGTGGTGCTGAGATATAAATGGGGTTTATTTTGAAATGGAGAAATAGAGACAGTTCAAAGAAACTCCCTGGCCGATATCAATGTTCAAAATTAGATTGGATACAGGTAATATCAAGCCTGAGAAACCAAAATTTGAATGGGAATTGGGAAAACTTTCCATTGTCTTGAATTTTACCCACTGCAAAGGAAAATGACTGTAGTTGACAGAGACCAATTACCTCTGCCCTAAATCTTTGCTGTATGGGTTCCTCAGTTTCCTAGGTTCAATTGTCTATAGTTTCTTCATTACAGATCTTTCTGTAACCTAAGGAGTAGGGAAAATAACTGATGGTTGGGACTGTATTTTCTTGTAACTTGAAGCATCCATACCTAGTTGCAGCAAGACATGAATGGTATGTGACCTTGGTGGATAAGGTCAAAGTAACATTCATGATGAACAATGACCTTATCTCTGCTAATCAGCTCCTCAATATTCAGTGGCTTATCATCATTGAATTCTCCACCATTAACATCCTAGGGGGCACATCTGATCAGAACCTCAACCGAACCAGCTACATAAATGCTTTGTTTACAATAGTAGGAACGGATGAAGTATTCTTTGATGAGTGAATCACTTCCTAACACTTCCAATGCCTTCTACCATCTACAAAAGCACAAGTTTGGAAAATGATTAAATGTACTACTTGCCCAGATGAGTATTGCTCCAATAACACTAAAGAAGCTGAAAACCATCTCAGACTGAGGAGCCCACTGGACTAACATTTTAATCATTCACCCACTTCATCAGTGGCACATGGTAGCAGCACTGTGTACCCTCTATGAGATACACTGCAGCAACTCGATAAAAGCCAATTGCACCTTCTAAATTGAATCAGAGATAGTAGGAACTGCAGATGCTGGAGAATCCGAGACAACAAGGTGCAGGGCTGGATGAACACAGCAGGCCAAGCAGCATCATAGGAGCAGAGAGGCTGACGTTTCGGGCCTAGACCCTTCATCAGAAAACGGGGAGGGGAAGGGAGTTTTGAAATAAATAGGGAGAGAGTGGGAGGCGGATAGAAGAGAGATAGAGGAGAGGATAGGTGGAGAGGAAACAAACAGGTCGAAGAGGC
>NC_063354.1:39008610-39040270 GCF_021869965.1 Rhincodon typus | reverse complement strand
TATCAATGTGGATTTCACAAGTTTCAAAATCTCCCCTCCCGCTACCGCATCCCAAAACCAGTCCAGCTCGTCCCTGCCTCCCTAACCTGTTCTTCCTCCCACCTATCCCCTCCTCCCACCTCAAGCCGCACCTCCATCTCCTACCGACCAACCTCATCCCGCCCCCTTGACCTGTCCGTCCTCCCTGGACTGACCTATCCCCTTCCTAACTCCCTACCTACACTCACCTACACTCACTGGCTCCATCCCCGCCTCTTCGACCTGTTTGTTTCCTCTCCACCTATCCTCTCCTCTATCCCTCTTCTATCCGCCTCCCACTCTCTCCCTATTTATTTCAAAACCCCCTTCCCCTCCCCATTTTCTGATGAAGGGTCTAGGCCCGAAACGTCAGCCTCTCTGCTCCTATGATGCTGCTTGGCCTGCTGTGTTCATCCAGCCCTGCACCTTGTTGCACCTTCTAAATCTTTGCCACCGAGAGGGACGATATAGGAACATATGAAAGCACTGCCAGCTGCAAAATCCCCTCCAAAAGACACGATTCTGACTTGGACCAACATCATCATTCCTGTCAGTGTTGCTGGGCTATAATTTGGGAATTCCCTTCCTGACAGCACAATGGATGTACCTATGTCCGATGGACTGCAGCATTTCAGGATGGAGGCTGACCTTCAGTGACCTGAAATTGCCTGATTATTTCAGCATCCACAGTTCTTTGTTACATTTTAGTGTTTATTTCAAATCAACGGTACCTCCAATTTCTGTTGATGCACGTGTTAAATGGAACAGATTGTGCACAATTTGTGTAGTATCTTCACAATTTATGCATGGCACAAGAATGTCTGATGAATCATTGTTCACTACCATCTTTTGAAGGGCAATTAGGGGTGGACAGTAAACATGTCCACATCCTTTGAATGAATAGAAAAAAATAAGACACGAGGACAGGGTTACATAAATGTGGCCTATATTCTTGTGCTTTTGCACAACGGAAATGCACATTAGTGTCAGCAAAGGTACTTTGGTAAACACACAATGTCCAAATACTTGAGATAACAAGGTGTAGAGCTGGGTGAACACAGCAGGCCAAGCAGCATCAGAGGTTCAGGAAAGCTGACGTTCCGGGTCTGGACCCTTCTTCAGAAATCAAATAGAAATCATGTTCAAATACTTTATCACGTTCATTGGTACAGTCCAATCATCTGATAGACCTTTAGAGAAAGGTAGACTTCCTTATGCAGTTTTTTTACAAGGATAAGGCAGCATATGTACACACTGCTCAGAACCCATGTCTATGCCAGTCCAAGATGCAACTGAACAAAGATCTGCCATTCATAGGAAAACCTAAAGGCTACCACACAAAACTTAGCCACTTGACTATAATTCACAAATCAAATGGCATATCTCTTTTTACTCTCCTTATTGTCAAATATTCTAAATTACATTTATTCAGCTGATTACTATATATCTTTATTGAATTGCTTTCCACAACATTAGGACCATCAAAAACAAGAGGTTATTTATTCCATATCAAATCTTCTGATACCATGTTTAATAATGTATTTCATTATGGAGAAACCCCATAAGAATCACAGAAATATTTCTGCTCTGTAATTACTTGCATGTAGTTTGAAAAAATAAATAGTCTTGACAGATTGCCTGACACTAATTTGTATTTATTACTTTTTGAAATGGAGGATTGACATTACAAAGTGATGCGAGGGATGATATATCAAACATAAGGGATACATGTTTGTCCTGCATTGTGTCATTCCACTCATAAAATGTCCTGATTATAGGTTTCAAATCAGAGAAGACATTGTCCGCTAGTAGAAACTGATCATTAGCTGGGAGCACTGGTTTAAAGTGATGAGAAATTGTTCAAATGATCAGATTTGTATTACCCAACATCGAACTAAAACATAAAGCCCTGGTCACAGTTGAATCCATCGTCTCTGTTGAGTTATTTTTCTCTCAGCTGGGTCAATGATACAGAGTGATACCAATGCCCCCAAGCCCTGTGAATGCAAACACATCAGCCAATATTCCCGGTCCTCTCTGCCTCAATCCTCTCTGCCTCGACTGGACAGACATTTTGATGAAAAGGTGAAGGTGGCACTGACCTTTCCTGTTGCAGGCAATAATATATCTTAAACACTGTTTAATTTTATAATCTAAGAAATGATTATTCAGTAACGATCTTGTTCTTTGGTTCTCTGCTGAAAGAGAGGATCACACGCAGCACTGCAATCACTGTCATAACTTGGTTCATTGCCCAACCTTCCAAATCCACCCCAACTGAAACAGGGATCAAACCCCATGCTTTTGACACCAATGTCCACAATATTGGCCACCCAGCCAATGAAACCAACCAGCACCTTCAGAAGCCAGAGTTGACATATCTAATGCAGTTCTACGTACATGAATAATGATGGTAGAGACTCCAGATTCTTTCAATCAAATGTCTGGCCAGAAACTTCCCCTGTTCTTACTGCATCCCATTGGCATGTGTCAGAAGGATTTGCAAATTACTCAACCTGTTTGATGTTATTCCAGGCATATCTTTCCTGGCTATCACGTCCTGAAGTATGATTTGAACCTGGATCTTACGGTTCCGAGGCAAGGATTTTACCCACTGAGTCACAAGATCTCCTCTCTTATATTGCTTTTGTAAGGGTGTGACATGGTTAATGTTGAAGAGTACCTTAATCACTACCAGTTATGGGAATGCCATAGGGGTTTGGTGGAAGGATATCCTAGGATCTTGCAAGAGGAAGACCTAACATCCAGGTCATCCTCTCGGTCTCTGGAAAAATGCCTATCACATTAATGTTACTTGCACCCAACTGCAATTATGCAATGGCTGCTTCTTGTTTAAGGCAAGAGCCTCCTTTCATTAAAGTACCAGGTAGTTTCTCTCAATTACATTAGACAAGGCAGGCCCTTTTAATCCCTACCGGGAAAGAGGCCGTCTGCAACAAAATTACCAGTGAGCTCATCCAGCATGATGAGCAGTGTCGAGGCTTCATCTTAGAACACTTCAGAGAAGATACATTGCACTAATTGTAAAAAAAAGCATGAGAAATCACGTTTCAGAGTGAAAAGGAGAAAATTGGAGAGCTACACAAATGCAATGTAGTAAATAAACACGAAAAATGACAATTCTCTGAGTTGATTAATTGTCATCATGTCCTGAGTTGTCTGATTTAATAGTTCCTGACATCCAAATCATAAAGGAAGCCATTTTAATGTAAGTGCAATGTGATCTCCAAATAACGATCAGATTTTAGCAATGTCTTCCATGATGGCTTGATTTAAACACGTCATTATTTTTGTTTGCAAAAAAAAAGCAATCAGTTAATTGATTGTGAATTAACTCCACAGAGGCTGGTATGCCGTCACAAGTCACCCTTTATTTATACATGAAAAGTCCTTGACTCTAGTGCTGATTCTCTGAAGAGAATCTCTGACCCTCTTGCTAATAACTGTCAGCCAGGGCTCCCTGATTGGACTAGGTTAACAGTCCCAATCAGGGAACTCACATTCTATAAGGTCCACCTGGCTGATCCCGTCACTTTCATTACACCTCTCCCCCTCTGAGTAGGTGAGCATAGGCCAGTCCTTTCTCTTGGAGAGCCTTCCGGGGTGTTTTAGCTCTGGGTCAAGTTCCTCCAACTCAATGTCCAACACGGGAACTCGCGTCTTGTGCCAGGAGCGTCTCAGTATAATTTCTGATTTTTCTTTGTGTCACGGCAGTAACATCCTTCATGCACCTCTCTGATTCTGATGACTCGTCAACACTTGACGAGAGGCTGAACTCACAAGTTGTGGCGGCCATTCCAACTGTTCCAAGGAGTGGGGGCACATTTTGCTCCCACGCTGGTTGCAAATTTGTGGCTTTCATATGGCCATGCACTTGTTCAGGAGTGTCGTACCTACCCAAACTTTATATATCACTGTACCTGACCATGCATCAACCATGCCTCTTGTGCATTCAGGGCCATTCCCGTGCTTCCTATACCAAACGTCATCCCCTGTATCAAACCGTCTCTCCACTGACTCTGGCAGTGTCTTGTGTCCGACCCTGGCATTCCTCATGCTGTTTCATCCTCCCCCCACTCCCAGTCCAGGAAAATCAGACTTAACCAGGTATAGAGTCTTCTACCCGTTAACAACTCTGCCAGTGCTATCCCTGTAGTTGCATGTAGAGTGGTCCGATAATGAAATAAGAACCTTAACAGCTTGGTATCTAGTGAGGCTGTCGGTTGTTTCTTCAGGCCTGCCATTAAGTTTGAATTGTTCTTTCTGTCAGGCCATTAGATGATGGATGGTATGGAGCTCTCCTTATGTGTCCAATTCCACTTCTCCTTAGGAAAAGCTCAAATTCCCTGCTGGTAAACGATGGCCCATTATCTGTGACCAACACATTTGAGACTTCGTGTGTTGAAAAAGATGTGAGCAGTTTTTCAATTGTTTTCCTGTGTTTGACAATTGGACTCCATGCATGTCCAACTACTTTGAGTGGACTTCTACAATAATTAAGAATGTTGAGCCCATGATGTGTTTATCTGGCTACTCCCACGAATGTTGGGGATCAGTTGGCAATAATCTTGTTATTGCTGGCACTCTGGGCACTGCCCCACCAACGTGACTCTATCTGCATCCAATTCTGGCCACCAGACATAACCTCTTGCCAACATCTTCATTGTGAAGACTCCTGGATGCTCCTGGTGGAATTCAATCAGTATTTGGCAGCAAGCTTTGCTTCGGCCAATCACTCTTGCTCCCTGCAGCAATATGCCGTCCTCTACTGTGATCTGGTCTCTCTGGGCCCAAAAAGGGTTCCATTCTAGCTGTGATGGCCGTTTGGCTTCTCCCTTTCACCACCAGTTGTTTCAGTTTTGACAGGACTGGATCTTTCTGTGTCCAAAGTCTGATAATGACAGCTATGACTGAGAGTGGTGTCCAGAAAATTTAATACCATTATGGCCTCTTCCATTGGAGATCCCACCGGTGGTGTATGTGCCAATGGGAGACAGCTCAATGCATCTGCATTTGCTGCTCGGCCTCACAGACGGTGTTCTAACTTGTAATTATAAGCACTTAGTATTAGAGGCCATCACTGAATGAGGCCCAAAGCTATGGGTGGCGCAGTCTTGTCCTCTTTAAGCAGATCAAGTAAGCATTTGTGGTCCATTATTATTACAAATTTTCATCCATAACAGTATTGGTGGAGCTTCCTGACTTCAAATACAACCACCAGTCCCTCTTCCCCTATCGGGCCGTATTTATGCTCTGCATTAGCCAGAGCATACACTATTGTGTGTTCCTCTCCTTTGGGCTACCAATAAGCTAATACTACTCCAATGTTGTACAGACAGGCATCGCATATCAGTACCAGAACTTTCTTTGGATCATAGAGTGCCAACACCTTAGAGGATGATAGCTGCTGTTTTACTTCACTGAAAGCTATGGCTTGACTATGTGACCATTTCCGAAGCTGACCCTTTTTTAGGAGTTGATGCAAAGGTACCAGGATGGAGGCCAGGTTACGTATGAACTTCTGTAACTATTTACCAGCCTAAGAAATGACCTAAGCTCCTGGATAGATGTGGGAGCCAGGGCATCTTTGATTGCCCTCACTTTGTCTTCCGACAGGTGGTAACCTGGTCTTAATCGATTCTGTAGCCCAAGTAGGTCCGTTGGGAGACCGAGAACACACATTTTTCCCTTTTTAGGGATATACTCACTGCAAAAACACCTTGGGACTACATCCAAGTTCTCTAGTGTTCCTTATTGGTCTTCCCTGTTATTAGAACATATTTAGATAAATG
Organism: Rhincodon typus; assembly: GCF_021869965.1. Taxonomy (NCBI): domain Eukaryota; kingdom Metazoa; phylum Chordata; class Chondrichthyes; order Orectolobiformes; family Rhincodontidae; genus Rhincodon; species Rhincodon typus. The sequence continues at coordinate 39,034,439 of NC_063354.1, read as the reverse complement.
GCAACCCGAGGTGGACTTAGCAAAATGTTCTGCATCATTTGCTGAAAAATTCAACAGGTTGACGATACCCCAAATGGCAGTCTTGTGTTATTATTGCAAGCTGTCAAAGGTATTAATTGGAGCATACTTCTTCGGAATCCTTGTCTAAAAACAATAGCAAGTACACATGTCTCATGTCCAGCTTCATGAAGGACAGACCCTCTGTCCGGTTTACATATTAATCCTCTATCCAAGGGATTGGGTATTTAACCAGCTGAGAAAAGCAGTTTACCGTTTGTTCAAAATCCCCACAAAAGCAAACCAATCCATCAGGCTTCACAATCAGTCTGACCAGTGCTGCTCATTCCACAAACTGGACTGGTCTGATGATTCCTTCTCTTTGCAGCCTTCTGATTTCTGCCTCTGCTTTTGCCCATAAGGCTAATGGCTCTGGGACGGCCTTGCAGAATTACAGAATTGCTTCCTGGTCAACATGTTAGGTGGCCTTGGCCTCCTGATTGCCTTTAGGCCTTCCTGGAAGACTTCTGGGTATTTCATTTGGACTTCACTCAGACAACCATTATCTAACTGAAAAATGTTGAGGCAATATAAATGAATTTCTTGCAACCAATTTCACTCCATCAAGTTTGGGCTCAAGCCTTTTACTACAATCAGTGGTAACTGAACCAGTTGCTTTTCATAAGAGACTGGAACTGAAGTTGTACCCTTAATCTATAAATGTTCCTTGGTATAAGTTCTCTAGCCTAGCCAATGTCTTGCGCAAACTCAAGGGCTGGAGTCAGAGTGAAGTTTCTTAAAGACTGCTTCTGCAATCACTGAAGTCCAGTTGGGCTTCAGCTAGTAGGCACTTTTTGTTTGGTTTCCATCATTAATCCCACATATCAAATGATCTCTCAGCATCTCATTAAGGGTTAAACCAAAGTCAGGAATAAAAACCAGAAGTTGCTGGAAAATCTCAGCAGGTCTGGCAGCATCTGTGAAGAAAAGAATCAGAGTTAATGTTTCGGGTCCAGTGACCCTTCATCCGAGCATGCATTAAACCAAAGTCACATGCTTTGGCCAGTTGCCTTAACAAAGTCAAAAATCCCAATATGGATTCCCCTGGTTCTCAAATTGTTAAGTAAAAACAATGGTGTCTCAGAATTAGGCTTGAGGTCATAATATTCCTTAAGTATGTCCATCAATTCTTGAAAGGTTTTAGTATCTGGTGCCTTGGGGAAAGTCAGGCTCCTAATGACAGAAAAAGCTGCGGCTCTACAGACTTTTAGGAGAATTTCTACTTGCTTTTCATTTGCCACAATGTTGTTTGCCAGGAAAAATATTGCATTCCTTCCACATACTGGGCCCAATCTTCAATGGCAGGGTTAAAGAGTCAAGCTTCTCAAACATAGGCATGATATAAGAAACTCTTCCCCCAACTCAAAGGTGACTGTTGCGAGCAAGTTTCTTCAGGAACGTGTTTTACTCTCACTGCCACTAAACTAACTCCACAGAGGCTGGTACACCATCACAAAGTCACCCTTTATTTACAGATGAATAGTCCTTGACACTGATTCAGCTCTCTCAGGGCCAGCTCTCTGAGTGAACAAGATGTCTGACACTCCTGTTTATATCTGTCAGCCAGGGCTCCCTGATTAGACTGGATTAACAGCCCCAATCAGGGAATTCATATTCTATGGGTCCACCTGGCTGACCTCGTTTCAATCACTGCAGACTGTTTTTGGAAACAATGGTAGTACAGAACTTGCGTATTATTGAAAAAGGAGATGTTCTATCTGTTGTATCATAGAATCCCTACAGTGTGATCCTTTGACCCAACAAGTCCACTCCAACCCTCAGAGCATCCCACAGAGATCCATCCCCCAATAACCCACCTAATCTACACATTCCTGGACACTACAGGCAATTTAGCATGGCCAATCCACCTAGCCTGTACAACTTTGGACTGTGGGAGGAAACCCGGAGGAAACCCATGCAGACACAGGGAGAATGTGCAAACTCGACACAGACAGTCAACCGAGGGTGGAATCGAACCTGGGTTCCTGGCACTGTGAGGCAGTAGTGTTAACCACTGAGCCCGCCCGTGTGTAGTCTTCTCAATTTTAACAAAGAAAGTAAAAGAATAGGACTTTGAATTTATGTCACTTAAACTTTACCCCATTTAAAATTCGTACACTCACACATACACATACACATACATGGAACAGTCATCACACAAATATTATGATTAGAGGAAAAGATCAGAGGAACACAGTTCTGTATCACCACCTAAAATCTCAAAGCTAGATGAGTTGATGTATAAACGCTTTATAAGTTTTCAATGATGCCTTGATGTTGTCTGCACAATAATGATCAGTCTTTAGTTCAGTAGTTGCTTGGTTGAACCTGTCGATTTGATTGTTCCTGTGTGCTTTAATCTTGCTCCTTTCAGCAACTTTGAATGTAACTAACCCCTAGTCTTTCAACACACAGTCAGAGAAGGTAAGTTTTTCGGAGCAAGGGCACAGAGAGAGAGGTTTGATCCTGCAAGATTCTGCGGTTTCTGTCTTCTTCTGTTTACAGTCCTCCTCATAGAGTCTATGCTAACCTGCAACCTGACCAATCAGAGGTTTGCTACTATGCTGAGCTCTCCTGAACTCACAATAACTGATGCCATTCAAAGACTAGCCTCTAAGTAGAATCACCCTGAACACGTGCTGCTCAATCTGGGCGCAATGTTCCCAAAAGTAATATTGTTGCATTGGCATCAGTTTGTTTCACTTGTTTTTAGCTGTTTTTTTGTCACTTGTTTTTTCTCCTTTTTAAAGCAGTGTCTATTTTTCTGATTTTTGGTCCATAGTTTAAAAAAATGGTCTCTTACATCATTCATCTGGCATTGCAATAGCTCTGAAACTCAGCAAATTAATCGTTTATTTAGAAGGCAGATCGTCATGTTGGCTTGAGAGCAGGATTCTATTTGTGGAAAGTATCACTGGTGTATCATTCGTGTAGCAAATGCATAGTAGAAGCACGAAATGGCTGGCTTCAAATGTCGCTCAAATTTCTCAGCTATCTTATCCTTCCAGAGTATTTTGATGTAAACTGGAGATTTTTCATGACTGACTGTGCTAGTCTGAGGCTTGATGCAGTTCAATGTGACATGAGACCAAAGGTTTATCCACATCTGCGATCCAGGATGTCTGCTCACAAGGCCTCCAGGTGACCAAGATTGGAGTTAGGGTTATGTGGGAAGTCCTTGCTGATAACCAGAATGCCTAGAGGCAAGCAGTCAAGAATGAACATGGAGAAAGTATAGGGCAAAAAGATAGAAAAAGCTTTACACTGTAGGAAAACATGAATGGACTGGTTAGGTGAGCAAGGAAGACTATTTCAAGTAGAGTTCAGTTTAGGAAAGTAGGAGGTAATGTATTCGGACAAGGTAATTCAGGATAGGGAATACGTAACATTTGGGATAATGAGAAGTAGAAAGGAACAGAAGGTCCTGACAGTGCAATTCCAGAGATCCTGAAAGCACCAGGACATGGCAATAAGCAGGTTAACAAATAATGCTGGAGAATTTCCCTTATCAGCTGAGATACAGAATAAACAAGCATGGAGGTTATACTAGAACTATGTAAGACATTAGTGAGATGAACACAGCTTCTGAACATTTCACTACAAGAAGCTTATGATCACACTATGGGGCTAAAGAGAACATTTGTGGGGATGTTGCTAGAACTGGATAATTTTAATTATGCAGAAAGATCTGGCAGGCATTGGTCGAGAGAGGTTTGAGGAAAGATTCAATTGAGTGACGTAAAATTATGAGGAGCCTAGAATGCATGAATATGGAGGATTTATTTCACATAGCAGAGAGATTAATATGCAGGCAGTATAAATAAAAAAGTGCTAGAAAGATTGGAAGGAAGTTAAGTAAATTGTTTTCTCAATCAGAGAGTAGTGAGGGTCCAGGACTCACTGCAATTAAAAATCTACTCAGATACGTGCTTGAAGGGCTCTAATCGCTAAAGCTGCAGAGCAAGGGCTAGAATTTGGAATAGGCCAGATTGTGCTTCTTTGGCTGGTACAGAAACAATGGGTAAAGCTTTTCATCCATACCATTAAAATTCTGTAATTTGAAGTTACCAAGGCACTGACAGTCAATTAGAAAATGATGAGCGTACACCTTTGCAATACAATACCTTCAAGTATGAACTAAGCTAACAGATTGTACTGTTCCTTAACAATCCTAAAGTTTATTTCATGAAGGATTTAATTTTTGTTCTGGGTGTTTCACTATTAAAATTGAGGCTAATGCAATCTTTCTTTCATTTGCCAACTTAGTAACTGCTGATTTATTGGACTTGATTAACTGATCTTTTTAAATTTCTTCATTCATTTCCTGAAATATTTACTCATGCTAAGGTGCAGGATATCTTTGGTGACATTATTATTCTGTGGATTTCCACATTTGATGATTGCAATGTGAAACAGGAGCTTTGTTTAACTTGTACAAGGAAGTTGTGCATGTTAGTTAGTCGGCAGGTCGAATTCATTGTCATGAACCAATTTCAACCTTTTGTTTAAGGTCTTCAGGAACCTAGAGCAACCTAGTAGTGATGATGTCACAGAGTTACACATCATTGAAGATAAATAGCACAGTGTGAGCAGAGTTATAACAACACTACACATCAAACTGGAGCACACTACTGTCTGGAAGGATCACATGAGCACATGGACATGAAATAAAACAAAGAAGGTAGATTAGTCCTTAAGGATAATTGTAAGATCAAGGCCTGGTATAATCTATGGTTATCACGTACAGTGGCATTTAATATTAATGTGGAACAAATAGTATTACTTTCAAGTCTAAGCCTAAGCCCTGAATTTGTCTTCTCCTTAACCAGTCTATTAATAACAGAAACTCAAACTCAGTTTTGAAAAATTGCAAAAGATAAAGCAAAACTAATGACTCTTTGCCTAAATGTAAATAGTATTCAAAATAGAATTAATGTATCAAAGGTACAAATTGATGCTTTTGGATATGATCTCCTGGAGACATTATAGGGACATGGTTTCAAGGAGATCAAAGCTGGGAACTAAATATTCAGATGCATGTGACTATTCAAGAGGACACGCAGAAAGAGAAGGTAGTGAGGTAGCTTTGTTAGTGTGGAATGAAATAAGTACACAAACAGGAAATTAACTTTGATCAGATGATGTAGAACCCATTTGGATGGAAGTAAAAGTAATAAGCGGGAGAAGATACTGGTGGGAATTATCTGTAGGCCACCACAAATTAATTGTTCCGTTCGACAAAGAATAACTCATGAGATAATGAGAGCATGTAAAAAGGCAGTACACTAACTTTCTGACTTGATCTTCACGTAGATTGGGAAATTCAAATTGGCAAAGGTAGCCATGAGGAAAGCTTTTACATGGTGTACTCAGAACAGTTTCCTAAAGCATTATGTTATCGGTCCAATTAGGGATCAGGCTAGTTAGGATGTGGTAACAAGGTGTAGAGCTGGATGAACACAGCAGGCGAAGCAGCATCAGAGGAGCAGGAAAGCTGAGTTTTGGATCTAGACCCTTCTTCAGAAAAATGTGGATGTGGTGATGTGTAATAAGACAGGCTTAATAACTTATTTCAAAGTAAGACATCCCCTAGGAAACAGTGACCATAGTCACAGTGAACACGGAAAATGTAGCTTTCAGTTTGAGAGTGAGAAATTTGGGTCAAACACAGAGAACATGTGCAAAGTCCACACAGATAGTGTCTGAGGGTGGACTCGAACCCAAGTCCCATAACCAGGAAATGGAAGAGGATTTGAATGAATTGCATCAGTTTTCATGGTAAACGATATTAATGTCTTTCCAAAACTACTAAATAATCAAGGACCCCAAGCAGGAAGAAAATATGTACAATAACCAGATAATGTAAAGCTACCATAGTCCCACTTTCTCATTGAAGGGAGACGACTGGTTGTAATTTAACTTGAGGGTCACTACAGCTTGGGTGAAGATAAGAAGGCAGAACCTTCATGGTGACATCAAACTGATATAGGAATTGAACCTGCACTGTTGTTGTACCTGTATTATACATCAGCTAATCAACCCTCCTTCGCTTGCAGAAGTATTTGGGAATCTAATGAGGCTAAAGGCCAATATGTCCCCTTGACCTCTTGGGTTGCATCCCTGGATTTTAAAGGAATAGCTACAGAGATAATGGATGCACTTGTAACAATCTCCAAAGCATTTTTAGATTTAGGAAAGGCCCCAGAGGATTGGAAAACTGCTGATATAACACTCTATTCAAAAAGAGAGGGAGACCAAAGCAGACAACTGTAGGCCAGCCAGTTTAACATCTGTGACTGGGAGAATGTTAGGGTCTATTATTAAGAATGTAACAACAGCACATTCAGAAATACATAAATTCAAGTAGAGTCAGTATGGTTTCATAAAGAGGAGATTACGCCTGACAAATTTACTACAGTTCTATGAGGGGTTAAGGAGCAGGATAGATAAGGGAATCTTTTACTTGGATTTCCAAAAGGCATTTCATAAGGTACGACACATAAGGTTGATAAGCAAATTTAAGAACCCATGATGTTGTGCGTAGTATATTAGCATGGATAGAGGATTGGTTCACTAACAGAAGACAGAGAGTTGGGATAAGGGGCATTTTCAGGATAGCTACATATAACTTCTGGAGTGCCACAGGGAGCAGTGCTGCAATAATTTATAATACATATTAATGACTCAGATGAGGAAAGTGAATTTACTGTTACCAAGATTGTGGATGACACAAAAATAGGTTGGAAGGCAAATAATGAGAATGGCTTCAGGAGTCTAGACAGCGATATAGACAGGTTAATGCAATGGGTAAATACTTTACAGATGGAATATAGTATGAGAAAATTTAAGATTATGCACTGCTGCCTCATAGCGCTAGGGACCCAGGTTCAATTCTACCCTTGGGTGAGTGTCCGTGTGGAGTTTGCATGTTATTCCCGTGTCTCTATCGGTTTCTGCCGGGTTCTCCGTTTCTCCCCACAATCCAAAGATGTTCAAGTCAGGTGGATTGGCCATCCAAAAGAACAGTTACTTTAGGTGGCCTATAGATGACTACTACCTGTCTATTCTTCCCCTTATTACTTTTACTTCCATCCAAATGGATTCTACATCATCTGATCAAAGTTAATTTCCTGTTTGTGTACTTGTTCCATTCCACACTAACAAAGCTACCTCACTACCCTTCTCTTTCTGCGTGTCCTCTTGAATAGTCACGTGCATCTGAATATTTAGTTCCCAGCTTTGATCTCCTTGAATCCATGTTCCCATTTATTAAAGTCAGAGTAACAGATGGAGTAGGTGGAGATTTATGCGAACGCATATCAGATACTTCTGTTTAAATTATGATCGTCAATAACCTTGCAATTGAAGCACAATAAGTTTAATAACAAATCTGGGACAATCTGGGTATTCACACACTAAGCAGTTAAGCCATTATTGCTGAGGAGCGTGCTTTGCGAAAGAACAGCATAGGATCAGAGAGCAATACGATCATTCCTTCATGCCACCACCTAGAGTTGCTGTCACCACCTTGATTTTTGAGTCACCTTGGTCCTTTCCTTTTCATGAATGGGAATATTCAACAAATTTGCTGAGTGAAGCACAGACTGAATTTTTTGGAAGCCACAAGTATTTCTTCATGTGGCTGGAATACAGAGGATGAACTTAGTAACTAGGAGCTGTACTTTTTGACTGACAGAAAGGAATAATTCTCCTGGTCTTCTGATCCAGGGGCTCACAAATTTATAGATGTCTCTAAACTAATCACAACTTCATGTTTCTTTCTAAAAAAAAATTAGCCAGAGATTCCTGAAAATGGTAATGGAATGCATTTTTAATTCATCCAGAATTGTATAGATTCAATTTTCATAAATTATATAATTTCGATTTCCAAGAAACGTTTGGAAAATTCAATAAGTCAGTGCTCTCAGTATTCAGTCTTTATTGTGCACGTTGCACAATACATTCATCAGTCTTAGGGTTCAGATCTTTTCAGAAGTCTTTAAAATGTTGGCAGTGATAGGATCTGGTTCAGTTGCTTGTGCAGCTATTAAAGGGAAAGACAAATTCATTCATATTACTGAAAGTTATTATAAAGTCATAGAATCGGAGAATCATACAGCACGGAAACAGACCCTTTGGTCCAACTCAACCAGATATCCCAATCTGACCTAATCCAATTTGTCAACATTTGGCCCATATCCCTCTAAACCCGTCCTATTTATATACCCATCCGAATACCTTTTAAATATCGTAATTGTACCAGCCTCCACCACCTCATCTGGCAGCTCATTCCAGACATGCACCACCCTCTGTGAAAAAGTTACCCCTCAAGTCCTTTTTAAATCTTTGGCCTCTCACTTTAAACTTATGCCCTTTAGTTTTGGACTCCCCACCTGAGGGAAAAGACATTGGTTATTCATCCTATCTATGTCCCTCATGATTTTATAAACCTCTATATGGTCACCTCTCGGCCTCTGATGCCATTTCAGCCTCTCCCTATAACTCAAATCCCCCAGAGTCTGGCATCAACCTTGTAAATCTTTTCTGCACCTTTTCAAGTTTAACAACACCTTTCCTATAGAAGGGTGACAATAATTGTGTGCAATATTTTAAAAGTGGTCTCACCAATGTCCTGTACAGCCGCAACATGATGTCCCAACTCCTATACACAATGTTCTGACTAATGAATGTAAGTGTGCCGAATATCATCTATTCAGTAAAGAGGGAATTGCAGCTCAGGGATCTGATGCAGCAAGGAAAATTTTGATTGGTGCAGACTTGATGGATCAAAGAGCTTTTTTCAGCGCTGTGGATCTGTATGACTCTAAAGTCTATTCATACTGCTGTAAAGTAAGTTAAATGTAGGTGAAGGAGAGATCATTTATGATTTAACTAAACAGTAGTACCAGCTTGACCACCTGAATGACTTACTCTGGTTCCTGTGTTATTTCAAGAATGCTTCAGGTCTTCTCCCATGGATAGTTATGTATTGTTTTGGTTTACTAGCCCAGTCAAAAACACAAGCCTATGGTGATGTACTTGGATGAGGTTTGAATCCATTACCTTCTGACTCAGTCATAAGAGGGCTGCCACAGAGCTCAGAAATGGTCAGTTGGCAGAAGGCCAACAATGGCCCAGATCTTCAAAACTAGGTACACAACCCAAGATGCACTGGGACTCTTTTCAAATCCTATATATGGGAATTGCTTAAGCAGTTCCATCTTCTGCCGAGCAATCTCTCGGCTCCCTAGGGCCTTCCAAAAAAGGTGCTGACTCTCAAACTGGAACTGGAAATTTCTGACTTCCTGACCTGGATAGTTACCCAGGGGAGTTTACACATCCTAAAACGACATTTAACAACTGAACCCCCGACACCAATTCCGAACCCTTACTCCTTGACTTCTCCATGATTGCCGACTCACCTTGAACCCCATCTTGATATCTCTCAACATGACTAGCCACTCCCCAATAACCCCTGATTCTCCCCTGAACGTCTTACGCTACCTAATCCTACACAAGTGCCATACAATCCAATTGGCACAGAACCATCCTAAGCACTAAACAATTGGATAACACACTGAAAAGGTACTCAAGTATCCCAGAGATTTTCATTGCCATAAAATGGAACAGGTCCCTCCATCCTCTGATGATCCTATAGTGAAGGACTCTGATTGAAAAGATGCTTTGCTTTCTGAAGAGGTCCAACTTGAAAGTATTGGCCTGACATGCAGAGCTCTGTCTTTGTGGAAAAAAGTAGGCTGTCTATCTAACACTCATTGCTGCACCTTGGAGGATTTGAGTCAAATAGAATCAAATAGACACAGCTTGACAAAATAATGAACTTTCTGACAGGGATTTCTTAATAACCTTTAGATTGCTATGTGACAATGGGGATGCAAAGAATTTGGAATGGTGGAATTGGCGTAGCAAGAAGAAAGGGGTTCTTAAGTCGGGATCACCCTGTCAGTGGGCACTATTGGGCGCAAGTTGCCAGTATAGGTGGGCTCTCCACTCCCAGCCTGCGGCTTTGCACTTCCTAAGGTATACCAGTTACACCCAACGTATGGGTCATTCACCCCTGCCCTTCCCTGCCAAGCAGCAGTTAATGTGATTAATGTCCCTTAATTGGTTATTTAATTGATTAATAACCTCTTTTGGCCAAGAGGAGGGATAGGCTGCCCTCCACCATCCTTATCCAAATCTTAACTGAGGACATTTAAGAAGGCAATAGATCTCCATCAGACACCTTCTTTACTGACTAAATTCCTTCCCCACCCAAACCTCACCTCGCTTCCCAGGCCACTCATGGGTGGAGTCTTAAGTGAAGCTTATCTGGTCAAATTGCATCACAGTGCACCTTCATTCTGATTCAACCAGTAAACTGTTGACAACAAAAACAGAAATTGCTGGAAAAGCTCAGCAGGTCTGGTAGTGTCTGTGGAGAGAAATCAGAGTTAATGTTTCAGGTTGACCTAAAACGTTAACTGTGATTTCTCTCCACAGATGCGGCCTGACCTGCTGAGCTTTTCCAGCAATTTCTTTTTTTTTTCGCTGATTAACAGCATCCGCAGTTCTTTCGGTTTTCATTTAATAAACTGTTGACATTTGCTTGTAACATAAATTAAATGCACTGCGTGTTTTGAACTGAGATTTAGTTACATCCCAATGGTTTGATTGATTTGGATCATCAAAATTTTGAGCGCTGGATTTGTTCACCTGAATCTGAAGAGATAGACATGAGCCATAGCTCATTCCCATAATGAAGCAAATTCTCAAGACATTTTTAATCAACCTGTTGGAGATATTATGACATAGTTTTGAAGCAGGTGGAATTTGAACCCAAACCTCTAGATTCAGAGGTAGAGACACTACCACTGCATCATAAGAGCCTTAAACAATTCTCTGAGACCTAGAAAATACCTTTAATTACCCCATTGACAAACAGCCCAACTATTAATAATTTGATTGAAAATAATTAGCAATGAGTTAATTTATAAATCCTCTGTTCTATTTTGATATAGATAAAGCTGTGATTGTCTTTATGCTCCCTATCATTATGAATACATTTTAAACTACAGTACACAATTGTTGATAGACTAGGAGAAATCATCCCATGAGGAAAGCCACAAGCTTTCAAAGAGGAAGAGACAGAGACACTTTTGACTCTCTGGTTATAACAGTTTGATTTTATCATTGATAAATTGTTTAAAGTTCTGCTTGATCAAGATTTGGAATCCTCTTCAAAATGGATGGCACTTTTGAAAACAAATAATTCTGACTAAAGTTTGCTGCAGTACATTTAAATCCCAGTTGCTAGCTTTAGAGAAGAATAAATGTTGGATATTGTGCTTTAGTGTTTCAGAGTCCTTGAAATGCCATCTGAAATATGTTGTCAATCCAAAGACACATTCTTCTGTAAAATAAAAATCATCTTGCGGCGAGGAATTTTTAAAAATTCTCGTAGAGTGTACTTTATTTCGCTATTAAAGATCGACAATTTCTCTAAGCATAATTCCTAAAGGGTACACATTATTAAATTTGCTGACATGCACCATTGGCATTTAGGCTTCTAGTTAAAAACAAATGATCTCATGCTAGGATTGAGAGCAATATAAAGTGCATTTCAATTTACCATTTTTAAGACAAAGTTGACTTTTATTTTTAGAAAGAGCAGAAGAGATCCTGACCAGGTAAGAAAACTGAGAAATGCAGTGAACCATGGAAGGTTACTGTAGAGAAGGAGCTTGCTAAACCCATCTAATCTGGTATTGTAATAAAGGCAAATCACTACAGGTGCTAAAAACTGAAACAAAAACTGAAAGAGCTGAACATGCTCAATGGATCTGCCAGAATCTGGGGACAGGAAAGCAAAGGTAGAGCTTCTTGTCAAATATGACTATTTTGAGCAGTTCTGAAGATAAGTTGTAGCCAAGTTGAAATGTTAACTCTGGGCAGAATTTTCCCAGCTTCTGAATGACATGGACAATGGCAAGAAAGTTGGTAAAGTATGAAATAATGAGATTCTCGATACCAAAGCTAAAGGTCTGATTATTAACTTAAGGTTTATAATGACTAAATGAAAATCTTGCTAGTAAGTGTTGAGAGTCCTATTTGCATGTGTTAACATCTCATCATCCAGCTAGTCTTGCCTCATTTTTTTTGCAGATTGCTATTCTCCCAGCTATTGGTGAGAAACCAGACAGCACCAAATCCCAATTTGAAAGTCAGAGCAGATATTTGATGGCAGCAGCTCATCACCTCCATGTCGATGTCATTCAGCAACATCACAGGGTATCTTTCATGGGCAAAGACTGAATGCGCCCTCCATTACAGAAGCTGGCAAGATACCAGCTTCACCCGTCTCATCATGGCACATCTCAGACTAACCTACAATGCCGTTTGGCACTTTAATACTGAACTTTGAACTCACTGACACCTTACATTGGAACATACTGCCAGATCACTTGGCACACAGCGACTGGAGCCTGTCGAATAATATGTATTGAATTTTAAATTGAGCCTAAAATCTCAAAACAGACCATCGTGTATCTTAAATGTGGTGGAATGGGATAATACATACTATGTAATAACCTGAAGTCAAGATTGAGCTACCTTCTGCCAAAGTCTTTGGGCTAAATCTTATAACTTTTTTGGCTAAGTCCAATTTTTTTTGGAGGGGGAGGGGTTTCCACCATATCATACAAAACTGGTTTCATTAAGGACCCATTGTATCCCTCACATTTGATTCTGGTCCCATCTTATCTCATGCTATTCCCAGAACAACTTGCCACTCAACAGGTATCCCACCAAAGACTGGCATCCCTTTAGCACACACCAACTTTAAGAATCTGTTGTGCACCACCTTGTTGACCAAGATGCAACCGTGCACTATTCCATTCAGCAAACCTCCCAGGTTCCTGTCTGCAAAGAAGGATATTGACTTCCCCTTGTCAGCCATGCCTGGATAAGTGTTAGAAACTGTGCAGGGCCAGCTCCAGGCTGGAAGTGCTTGTCTAGGCGCATGACAGCTTCTTAAACATGATGCGAGACCTAGTGGTGCTGCTCAATTCTGGGATATCTGGGGAGTGGTCATTTTTTCTGGGAACAACATGTGGTAAGGTTGGGTCAAATCCTGCCAAGTAGAATGTTGTGGGAGCACAGTACATAATTGATAGGTGAGGTTGGTAAGATATGGTAAGAAAGTTCACTGGATCTCACGGCAAGAAAAAAACCCTCCAAAAATCTTAGGGTACTTAGCCCAAAAAGAGTAAGATTCAGTCCATTGCTCCCATGATAGTTCCCAATTCCTATCCTGTGATATATGCTGAGAAGAGCTTGGGTACACATGTATAAAGAGGAAATGGTCAAATTCAATTCTGATGTTCATCAAAAGTGTATTTCACACAGATAATGAAAATATAGTCTCAAATGTAAAGATTGGCCATGCCGATGAGTAAATAAAGGATTGCCAATGTTATGCAGTCGGATCTCATTGACAATCAGTACCACATGACAAATGTTGGCAAAATCAATCTGCAAATTGAACAGTTATTCTTGTTAGAAGTTTCCTGTAAGACTGGAGATACAAACTGTAGAATATGAACATGACTGATATATGAATGGAGGAATGTTCACCATGTTAAACTATACCACTGCCTTTATCAGTGTGCTAATCAGAGAATAGTTGAACTTTGCTTTTAGCAAGCACATCTCCAATGACTTTTGTGAAGATCAAGGTGAATTTAAATTGAACTGAGTTCTCTATCTCCCAGCAACTGAGCTGACTGATCTTTCATCTTAGTGATCAATGTATATTACCTGAGATTCAGACATCTGTTTACAAGAAGCTGGAACATGCAGCGTGAACTGTAAGATGTAAACATTACAATGAAAAACATCAGGACTGGCAAAACTTAGCTCATAAGATGCTAGGTGACTTGGAGCTATTGTGTATTGAGCAGGTTTGGTTCAACTCCCATAATGTGTATTTTTTTGGCAAAATAATATTGACTAAAGACATGCTCTGTCCAAAGGGACCTTGTCTTGATAGGGGCAAACAGTATCAAACTACCTGCAACTGCATCTCTCTATACCCCTCAGTTTGGGTACCACTAGGCCACTAACCCAACTCTGCTGGTTGGAGTCATACCTGAAACAAAAAAAATGGTTCTTGTTGTTGTTGGAGTTTAACCATTTCAGGTCTAGGACACCAGTGTAGGATTTCCTCAGGGTGTTGTCATAGTTGCAAACATCTTCAGCTGCTTCATCAATGACCTTCACTCAGTCATAAGGTCAGAAGTGGGGATATTCACTGATTGCACAATGTTCAATACCATTCATGATCCCTCAGATACTGAAGCAGTCCCTGTCAAAATGCAGCAAGACATGAGTAATATCCTGGCTTGCACAGGTAAGTGGCAAACAACATTTGTGTCACACAAGTGCCAAGCAATGATCATCTCCAACAAAAGAATATCTAAACAGCGTTCTTTGACATTCACTGGCATTGCCATCATTGAATTCTGTCACTATCAACACCCTATTGACCAGAAACATTGAACACAGGAGAGAGAGAAGGTCATTCAGTTCATTGAGCTTGCTCTGCTTTTCAACATAATCATGGTTGATGCTCTACTTTAACACCATGCTTCTACTCTCTCCCCCTACCCCTTGACACCTCTAGCCTCCAGAAATCTTTCTGGTTCCTTCTTAAATATATTCAATTACTTCACCTCCACAGCCTCCTGTAGCTAGAGAATTGCACAGGTTCACCACCCTCTGAATGAAGAAATTTCTCCTCATCTCCATCCTGTTGGCCTACCACAGATCCTGAGACCATCACTCCTTGTTCTAGATGAAGAACTTATTTGGAAGATTATGATAAGGTCTTATCATGAGAGTTTTTTCATGGGGATCCTATGTGATATAATTTCTTCAACATGGCTTTAGAGATGAAAACAGTGATATCCACAACTCTTAGAATCTGCATTTGCAAGAGAAATTCTCAAGAGAAATGCAACAGGTGTAATTGAGATCTTAACTCCAGTTCCACAATATAGAACTTTGCTGCGAGCTGCTTTCTACAATGTGTGATTTATGAATAAAAATAAATTCACTCTTGTTGAGAAAATACAGGTTCAAAAATGATGTTTCAGTGAAAGTTGAGACCACCCGTGTCTGTCTTAGCACATACAAAATAAATCGTTGACTTTGCAAAAGGAGCTAAAACTCAGAAAGAAGAACTGAAAGACAACCCTATCATGGTCTATGCTGTATGTGATCTGAATACCTGTATATTGTAATGGATATTATACATTGGACCTCCTCAAAGATAGGGTATTCGGAAACTATTCTGTAAGGATACCATATGCGTACCTGTTGTGTTTTTAAAGTCTGTCTTTCAGTTTGGAAAAAAAACACTTAAGGACAACAAAGGAGGCACCCGGCCAAATGTAATTAATTTTAAATCAACTCTTGTCAGTACTGAATGCAGCCAAGCACTCATTGTGAGGTAAGATTTGTACGGGAAGTCATCAATCAGTCAGTATCCCATAATGAATATCTGTCGATTGAAGGACATTTTCAGAAATCCACGATAAGCATGCTACAAGTCACAATGATACAGGACGTGGCTAGGAACCTAGGGAAGGTGATTGGTCCCTGAGTGCCTTTTCCAGGAGAATTCGGTAAGTAACATATTGACCCAAATTTGGGAGAGTGAGCCACTGACACAATTTGGGGTAGAAGATGCATTTTCAACTTGACGTCAAAAAGACCATTAAAAATATTCAGAGAACTTGCCGAATGAGGACTCAGTGCAATCCATCTTTGCTTCACTTTCCCCTGCATTCTCATGAATTTAAAATCTGTGTTTGAGCACCTTAAGCTTTTGTCAATGGGACCTCACCCACCAGGAGAGATTAGATAAATTCAACCTTTATTGTCCTGAATTTAGAAAATTAAGGGGTGATCAAATTCTGGTTTTCAGGATATTAACAGGGAAAGACAGAGTAGATGAAGATAGACTATTTTTACTGTGAGAGCGGGCCTGTAAGGCAGTGGTGGTGAGAGCGGGCCTGTGAGGCAGTGATGGTGAGAGCAGGCCTTTTGCATGGCGGCGGTGGCCTGCTGGGTGTCCTAGCGATTGGAGCAACACCCGCATCATTGTGGAGATGGACTTGGGATTCTGAGATGTGGACTTTTCTTTTTTTCTTGCTTACCTTTTGGCTCTTTTAAAATCTTTTGATTCTGGTTTTTGTAACCAATTGGGCGTCAGTGAATGGCGACTTTGTGCAATTTTCACTGTACTTATGTATTCCTATACTTAGAACATGTGGCAAATAAATAAATAAATCTAAAGAGTGACTCAATGATGGAATACCAGCCTCTGTGGTGTTATTTCACACTGGCTGAAGATTCTAGAACCAGGAGCTATAGTCTAAGCGTTAGGGCCAGGCCATTTGGGAGAGGTGTTAGAAAACACTTCTACATGCAAAGAGCAGTGGAGGTTTGGAAATCTCTTCCTCAAATGGCGGTCAATATTAATTTAAATCTGAGATAGGCAATATTTATGAAGCAAGCGTACCAAGGGATATGGACCCAAAGCAGGCATATGGAGTTAGGCCACAGATCAGCCATGATATTATTGAATGGCAGAGCAGGCTCAAGGTGCTGAATGGCCTACTCATGTTCTTGGGTTTCTATGTTCTGAACCTCCACTCTCTAGAAGGATGAGAGTGATGAATGAATGGAATATCAGCATCTGCAAGTTCCCCTCCAAGCCACATGCTATCCTGTCTTTGAAATTAACATTGTTCCTTCAACGTCATTGGACCAAAATCCCAGAACGCCCTCTCTAATAGCATTGAAGGAACACTGTCACCTCAAAGTGGTTCAATAAGTCACCTTACCACCAATGTGTCAAGGGTAATTGAGAATGGGTAACAAATAATAACCATGATGGTGATGCTCATATTGTTTGTATGAATAAAAAAAACGAAGAAAAATTGATTTATTAACCGGTCTTCTCTGTTATTTGTTGCTTCCTTTCATCTGATGAAGGAGCAACACTTCAAAAGCTTGTGATTTCAAATAAATCTGTTGGACTATAACCTGGTGTCCTGTGACTTCTGACTTTGTCCGATCACAGTTAACTTTTGCCACTCTCCTACTGTGTCTATTTAAACATAGTGTTAGGTGGAGTCTACACAGGTATATCAAATCAAAACTAACATCAGTATTAAAGATAGTATTCTAAAGAACTTTTGTCCTTTGCTGTGAAGTTGAAGTTTTTGAGTTGGCAGAGGCAACACAAGAGGACAAAGAGCATTTGGAACAATAAAATACACGAGATGAGTCCACCTTCATTGAGCAGCATTGGCATTTGCTACCTTCGTGCTGTTGGATGACAGTCTCGGGTTAATTTGGAGTTGGATTCCTCCTTCAGTAGGATTTCTGTTTCTGCTGAGCTTGACCTTAGTGCGTGAAACCTATTCAGTGATTACAGAAACATCATAGTCAGCAAAATTGCAGAGATATAGGGAAAAATTAGGGAAGTAGGACTAACTGGACTTTTGCATAAAACAGCCACTGTATAGTTGATGGATGAATGACTACTTTCTGTGCTATACTGTTCCATGACACTATGAAAACCATTGCAAGTTATTGCTCTGTGCTAAGAGAAAGTAATGACATTCAAGCTCATATTATTTATAACATTCATTAGACACATTCAAAGTACCCATATATTATACTTTGAAATTTTACGCCCACCTAGGTGAGAGATATTAGAAGTAGGGGATTGAATTTTTTTTTCATTTCAGGCTCACAGTGTGAGCTTCAAGCACTCCTGAATTAGAATAAACGGCATTAAATCCATTTACTTTACCCCAATAATTTTTTATTATCCTTAATGTCCTCTAACACACCATTGAGATATTTTCCTAATTCCCAAGTTGGTCATCCTAAGACCTTTTTGACTAGGATTCTCTATCTAGCAGAAATTGTTGCCAATCAACAGCACAGACCCACAGACTGCAAACATTAAGGATAGGCAACAACACTTCCTTTACAATAATCCTTAATATCGGTGCCCTGCAAGACTGCACACTCAGCCCCTTACTATACTCCATTTACACTCATCACTCTGTGACCAAATTCAACTCCAACTCCATTTACAAATTTGCTGATGATACCACAGTGGTGGGTCGGACCTCAAATGATGACGAGACAGAGTACAGGAAGGAGATAGACAGCTCACTAACATGGTGCGAAGACAAAAATCTCTCCGTCAATGTCAGCAAAATGAAGGAGCTGGCCATGGACTTCAGGGAGTGGAATGGAAGACACGCCCCTGTCTGCATCAATGGTGCTGAGGTGGAAATGGTTGAGAGCTTCAGGTTTCTAGGAGTAAATATCACTAATGATCTATCCTGGCTCATCTACATTGATGCTACAGTCAAGAAAGCACACTAATATCTCTACTTCCTCAGAAGACTAAAGAAATATGGCATGTCCCCACAATGACTCTGGCCAATTTTTATAAATGCACCACAGAAAGCATCCTATCCAGATGTATTACAGTTTGGTATGGCAACTGCTCTGCCCAAGACTGCAAGAAATTACAGAGAGTTGTGAACACAGCCCGGCCTGTTACGAAAACCAGCCTTCCTTCCATAGATTCCATCTACACTTCCCACTGCCCTGGGAAAGCAGCCAAAATAATCAAAGACCTCTACCACCGCAGTTATACTGACTTCCACCCTCTTCCATCAGGCAGAAGATACAAAAGTTTGAAAACACATGCCAACAGATTTAAGAACAGCAGCTTCACCGTTATTATCAGATATATGGACGGATCTCTCATATATTAGAGGTGATCATTTTCTCTGCACCTTCTCTGTAGCTGTTGCATTATATTCTGGACTCTCTTCTACTGCCCTGGCATACTTACGTAAGGTATGATTTGTCTGGATAGCATGCAATACAATACTTTTCACCGTATCTCCATACATGTGACAATAATAATCAATCAAATCAAATTAACTTCATTTCCAACAGGGCTCTTATTTTTATTAATTCATGATCTGTGATGTTGCTGGGTAAGGCTGCATTTATTACCTATCCATAGTTGCCCTCAACAAGGCAATCGTGAACTGCCTTCCTGAACCGCTGAAGTCTTGGGGTGTAGTGACTCCCACAGTGCTATTTGGAAGAGAAAGCTCCAGGATTTTGACCCAGTGACACCGAAGGAATGATGATTTTGTTCCAGTTCAGGATGGTGTGTGGCTTAGAGGGCAAAGTGAAGGGGGTGGTGTTCTCATGCATCTGCTGCCCTTGTCCTTCTAAATGGTAGAGCTCATGGGTTTTGTAGGTGTTGTCAATAGAGACTAGATATATTGTTGCATCATGTCTTGTAGATGGTACATGTTGCTGGCATTGTGCTTCGGTAGTGGATGGGATGAATATTGAAAATGGTGGTTGTGGTGCAAATTAAGTAGAATGCTTTGTCCTGGATGGTGTTGAACCTTTTGAGTGTTGTTGGAGATGCACCCATCCAGGCAAGTGCAGAGGATTCCATCACAGTCTAAACTTGTGCCTTGTAGACAGGCTTTAGGGAGTCAAGAGCTAAGTTTCTCGCTTCAGGATTCTTAGCTTCTGACTTGTTCTTGTTGCCATTGTATTTATATGGCTAATGCTGTTCTGTTGCTGGTCAATAGTAATTCCCAGGAAGTTGATAGTGGGGGATTCAGCAAGGGAAATGCTATTGAATGTCAAGTTGAGATGGTGAGATTCTCTCTTTTTGAAGATGATCATTGAATAACACCTATGTAGCATGAATGTCATTTTTTACATATTGGCCAAATGTAAAGATTATTTTAGAAATAAAAAGAGGAAGGCTTTCATCCCATCAGTATAGGATTCAAATCCAGAGACCAGTGTTTACTCCCTAACCTTCATTATATACCTAAAAAAAAACAAATTTTCATCAGTGTGCTGTGAAATACATTCTTGCTTAGTTATATCATGTGTTTTATTGATGACATGCCGGCGACTGAGATGATTACCGTATGGGGATAACATTGTTACAGGCCAGGAAAGGTCTGAACAATCTCGCTCACATAGTGGCAATCACTCACAGGAAGCACAGTTATAGAGTCATAGAATCATACAGCATGAAAACAGACCCTTTGGTCCAACTTGTCAATGCCAACCAGATATCCTAATCTGGACTCGTGGCATTTGCCAGATTTGGCCTGTATCCCTCTAAACCCTAAACAAAAACAGAGTTATTTGAATTTTAATGCGCCTACACATCAAATGGAAAATTAGGAGCTGGTGGAACATGTGTGTCAGTAAGTTGACCTAGACTTTGCAGTCAGTCTCAAGGCAAAGTTTAATGGCATTCAATACAGGCAGTCCCTGGGTCATGAATGGGTTCCATACCTGAGTGGATTTATAAGTTGATTTTTGTAAACAAGTCTGAGCACAATGCAGGACAGTATAAATAGCTGTTTGTAAGTCAAGGCAAGATTCATGTGTTGGATCTTTAAAATTAATATTAATGAGGGATCTCATGCAAATATAAACATTTATAAGTTGGCTGTTCATAAATCAGGAACCGCCTGCACAAATTGACCAGCAACTATACCGAGGAAGAACTCTCTGATAAATTTACCAACCTCCACAAGTTGCAAGGCAATTTGTACCCATCTTTCACTTGCCTCACAACATGCCCTTGAATATTATGAAATTGTTATATTTTCAGATTAATTGCCCATTAAACTCAGAGAGTTAGGCCTAAAACTTAAAATGTAACCATCCTTTTTACTGCCAAGAATGATACCACTCAAACTTGTTACCTGAGTGGGACAATTTAAACTGTACAGTTACAAAAACAGAAATTGCCGGAAAAGTTCAGCAGGTCCGGCAAAATCTGTGAAGAGAAATCAGGGTTAACATTTCGGCTCGAATGACCCTTCCTCAGAACTGATGGTAGCTGGGAAAATGTTGGTTTATGTGCAGATGATAGGGTGGTGCGAGGGGGTAAGGAGTAAAAGATAGGTGGGGATAGAGCCCAAAGAAAGAGAAGAACAGTTGGACAGACAAAGGAATGGATAACGATCTGGCTAGGAGGGTGAATAGCTGTTAATGGGGACTGTTAATGGCTAACAATGGGGGACTGTAAACTGCACAGTCTGAAGCTTACAGATTGTAATATCTTGACGGGACATAATTATAATCTAATTTTTTTTAACATTTTTACTTTGCTTCCTTACATTCCCTTTAGGTCTCTTTACTCTGTCTTTTAATCCAATCTTTCTGTAGCTGGCTTGACACTAACTGACCCTTTTCACTTATCCTTTATTCCTCTGTTTCTCTCTGAATTGTTAAATCTCATCGCTTACAGAGATACACTGTTGGTCATGTCATTCACTAAGATGTCCCATTGTCTTTACTGCACTGTTATCATCTCACATTTGTAGTATCTTGCAAGGGAATATCTTTTTCCCAGCTGAAAATTGCAGAGAAATATCCAAATAACGGGGTACACGGTAAGATGTTCCATCCCATCAAATTCTAGATCAGCATCTTGCTTCAATCACTCAATGTTGATTTATGTGTACTGAAGCGTTTTACATCTGTTCCTTGAGATACTGGGCAAAAATATTTATTATTCATGATATAATGACCAGTGTGGAGAATTTAAAGATAATCAAAATATTTTTAGAAAACAAATTCAATAACCAGAGGGAATTAAGAGGGATAATTAATTTCAATGTCCAATTTATCTACTTATATCAGTGCATGTAATCTTATTGAACAGGGCAAGGCAAAATTGAATTCAAGTTTTAAGCTGATTTTCTTTTTCAAAAGTCAACAACGTGTTTCTCAAACAGTTCTCTCATTATTTCCCTATGTATTATGAATTGGCCTTTAATGAGAACAATGTAACACATTGCACGACTTATAATATGGGAGACATGGTACTAATTGGAGGTTGTGGGTATTCAACAACCTAATGTCTAGCAGCACTTACTACATTGAAACTGTGGCTTACACTTGAACTGCATAGATACAATTAAGTTTTGTCCCAAGTCTGTGTCTGTGTCATTTCATGCTTCTATATTTTGAATTCTGTAAGAGTGCCACTGAAGGTTTTCCTCTAACTGAAGTTAAATTGATTCAATTCAGTTTCAGTTCAACATGAAGATATGGAGAAAGTTGAATCAAGATGAATAAAGACTTGAAGGGAAGAAAGCATTATGAGGGCTTTAGGGAATGAACAGGACAATGGGACTAATTAGAAAGCTCTTTCAACAAGTCAGCCCCATATCTTTTTTGATCCTAAAATATTTTCATTCTAAAGAAAATGATATGGCTATAAGTGTGATAGCCAGTAGAAAATACACTAGGTATTTGTGGAAAATCAACCATGGAAGCACATTTTGGCAGGAATTTTATTTTAACGTCATTAACATTGCAGATCTGTAACTGATTTCCACTCATACAGCTCAATATTATTTTATTCTGCATGCAATCGTGAGACTTGTTGCCAACAAGTTCTACTGAATTGCTGTTTCACCAGGCCAATTTAATAATTGGGGAGCAACACAGGATTTGGAAAAAAACTGTTACACACAAGGTGGAGGACAGCTACTGAATCTGGGACAGCCAGGATATTTCAACCTCCTTTAAACCTTGCCCAACAATGTCCACGAGAGGAAGGATAAATTTAGAGAATGGGAATTCTCAGCCAAAATTCTGACTCTCCTCAACACGTCTCCCCTTCCCCCTTCCAGAACCTCTGCCAAGCATTTCAGGAATTATTCCTTTCCTACTAAATGGAGAAGGAAAGAGAAAATAGCATACAAAAATGGAACAAGATGGGAAGGATGATTGGTGTCATGATCAGTGTTCCCTCCAGTTCTCTTTCTAGGCCTTTTAGGGTCCATGCACATTAGTGATTTCTGGAACCGGAAGTCAATGCTGCGATTCGTGGGAGGAAAGGCATTAGTTAACATTTCTTTGGAGCCAGTCTAGTCAGGAGTGCTTGATGTGGGTTCCTGATGCAATCAGCAATGTCACATAGGCCTGTCAACCTCACCATGACATGTATAATGTACACTGAAGGGCTATGCTACCAATGTTCTCACACTTCCCAGGCACTCTGCTTCCAACTCACTCACTGCAGAGGACTCGTCACCTGGCAAAATTCTGACTCTCCCCAGCACGTCTCCCCTTCCCCCTTCCAGAACCTCTGCCAAGCATTTCAGGAATTATTCCTTTCTTACTAAATGGAGAAGGAAATAGAAAATAGCATAACAAAAATGGAACAAGATGGGAAGGGTGATTGGTGTCATGATCAGTGTTCCCTCCAGTTCCCTTTCTCAGCCTTTTAGACAAGCTTACCAAGTGCTCAATTATTCAATCCAATCACATTTGATCCTTCTATGTCTTTCACTGCAGTACAAACTCACCCACAACAAGCAGCTCATGGTTACTGCCCTCCACATTCTCTGCACTTACAAAATGAAGGCATTCCTGTTGACACATGACAAAGAATAGTCTGGTCCTGCACCAGGGAGACTAAAGTGGCAGGAGAAGCCAATGTGGAACATTGTAGACATGCAGTTAGTATCATACTTTCCTCGACATAAAGATGATAGCATCTTCACCAATTTATTCTTTCTCCGTTCCCTTCCATAGTTACAAGCAGTCAACGACAGGCCAGCCAAATGAAAGTGGGCACAGCAGCACTGTCACCTCCTCTGATGATGATTCTTGTGAACTCTCAGAGGATGCTCTGGCACAGGTTCACCTACGCTCTTCATGGGCAGAGATACTGTTAGCTCAATGAATATTCTGTCTGGATTAGACTCAGGGACAAAACTAGTGAGCCTATCACTGACACAGGTGCACAGCCAATGGAGGAAGGGGAATACGTGTGGCCTTGGTTGCTTGTATTGAAAGGATTGCAGCCACTTTGGAGATCCAGGGCAAGCACAATGCTCAGTGGCTACTGCATACGTGCTCTAACTTGCACTCCATCACTCTAAACATGGGTGCTCAGTGGCAAGGCAAAGCAAGAAAGGGATGAGGCACTTCGACCTAATTCAACGTGCCCTTGACTCTCAAGGAGATAGGGAGCTGCCAACAGGTAGGCTTCACAGGCAGCAGGAGTTACAGACAAGCTCCATAAGATCTTCCTTTCAGTCCTCTCCACCTCCCTTTATCCAGTAATCCTACTGCCTGTGGGATCTCAGGCTAAGCAAGGGGCACATATGCAGGAGACTCTCACCAGCCCAGCTCTCTCTAAGCCCTGAGGCCCCCAGAGGATGCCTACCAAAGTCCCCATGGCATACCAGTCAGCAGGCTCACTCTGTATATGTGTTGAGGGCAGAGGAAGAAGAAATCCTTAAAAGGGTAGCTCAGTAGAAAGTTTATGCAATGTATAAACTGTGCTTTAATGTCAATATATCATCACTGTTAATGTTCTAATATTTGTTGTAGTCTAATTTGCTTACTTGAAACCAACATGGTTTCTGATTTGAAACCAAAGAAGTGCAGCTGTCCATCAGGAGACTTTGACTGTCTCACTACATCAATAATGTGTGTATCTGCATCCCCTCTGGTGGGACCATAGACCTGGTTTTGGATGGTGCAATCAAAGACAGCTTTTAGGTACATTGTCCCCTGTCAGTTTTACAACAGAGTATTGGGCTTGAGCAGCCACATTGTGGGGCAGCACTGACAATGAATGGAAGCCATGCAGAAAAGACTGGCACTTGTAAGGTGCAGGAGCTATGGGTCTTTTACCTGGTTGCAGTTTCCATTGTCAGGCTGGCTTGCCCAGGATATGACCATAAACATCTGAGAGCGGACTCTCATCATTCCTCAGCTTGGCTAGTGGAGAAGTGGTAGCTTTATTTGTTTTGCTTTATACCAGGAGATCACTCACTGAGAGTGAACAATCATTGCAACAGTACAATGTAGGATCCTAACATTATACAGGACTGTAGTGGGAAAGAAGGCAGAATATGACAAATGACATAGGTAGGATGTCACAGACCTGAGGAGCTTTCTAATCGGTAAGTGCTCTGTGATCAGTCTTCTCTTTCACGCAGGGATAGCCCAGAATATTATAAGCCTCTGTAAGCCCCTGTTCATAGGAATACTCACTGTGTTACAGCAACAAGGGTGCAGTTACCACAGAGCCTAGTTATCGCTTCACAAACAGTTTTAAAAAATGGTATTTATTATAAACAGTAGTGCAAAGTGAATTGCTCCTCCTGATTCGTGTTGAATAAAGGACAAAGTGGACTCCCAGCCAGCTGCTCTATAACAAACAGAACAGTAAATGAAACACACACAGAGAACGCTGAAGACACGCAGCAGGTCTGGCAGCATCGCTGGAGGGAGAAAAAGGGTTAGCATTTGAAGTCTGATATGATTCCTCTTCAGAATGCTATTGAGCCCCACTCATCCCCAGAAGAAGCAATACTGTACCCTAACGTTCTAAGCCCTTAATCACACGTTGAGACCATTGGCACAGACAGATGACCATTCTCTTCATTTCAACAGTGACCCAGACCAGCTCAGACACAGGCAGGGCAATGCTATGGACGTTGGCATTATTGCCAAACTGCATTGATTGCAAGCCAAGCCCCAAGACTGACCGTGGCACAGCCCCCAGACTGACCGGAGCACAGCCCCCAGACTGACCATGGCACAGCTCCCAGACTGACCACAGCACAGCCCCCAGACTGACC
>NC_063354.1:38986228-39008210 GCF_021869965.1 Rhincodon typus | reverse complement strand
GGTCCAGACCCGAAACTTCAGCTTTCCTGCTCCTCTGATGCTGCTTGGCCTGCTGTGTTCATTCAGCTCTACACCTTGTTATATCTTATTATCAAAGTAAAATCAAGACAGGATTGCTGTATCTTAATAAAATTGTAACCATCTGCTTTGACCAGCAAGTATTTTCAATCAGCCAAATCAAAATGTACCAAAATATCACATTGTTGTTGGTGAGAGCTGGCTATGCACAACTTGGCTCCTGTGTTCCTTACATTTCAAATGAGTAAAGGTTTCCTCCAATACCAGTTTATTTAGTCACTCACAGTCCCCATTAATAACTATTCACCCTCCCAGCCTGATCGTTAGCAACTCCTTTGTCTGTCCAACTGTCTTTCTCTCTCTTTGGGCTCTATCCTATCGTTTACTCCCTACCCCACTCACCACCCTATTTTCTGCATATAAACTGAAGTTTTCCCAGCCACCATCAGTTCTGAGGAAGGGTCAACGGACCCGAAACGTTAACTCTGTTTTCTCCTCCACAGATGCTGCCAGACCTGCTGAGCTTTTCCAGCAACTTTGTTTTTGTTCCTGATTTACAGCATCCGCAGTTCTTTTGGTTTTTAAAGGTTTCCTCCTGTCTCTTTCAGCTTTGTCCATGTTATATGGAGCTTACAATTCTTGTTGATCAACTTCAGCTTCTTTTCTGGATAGGTGGGTGATATGGATGAATGTCGTTCCTGCTCTAACTCTCCCCATTCATCCTGGTGACCTGAACCAATACATGTTGGCTTGCCTGCACTAGTTGCTGGGTTCTCTTAGAGCTAACAAATCCTGGAGTGGGACTTGAACCTGGGGCTTTCTAGCTCTGAGGCAGGAGAGCTCCCAACTGAATCAAACCAGTTCCCACAAAGCAATGATCGAAATGCAAAAATAAATCTTACATATGAAAGGCCAAGCAGCAAACTGCTCCTATGATGCTGCTTGGCCTGCTGTGTTCATCCAGCCCTGCACCTTGTTGTCTCGGATTCTCCAGCATCTGCAGTTCCTACTATCTCTTATATATGAAAAGTGAGTTGTTTCCTTGATGACCTTAAATGTATTTAATCTCCATTGATTGTCAAGCACTTTTGTGATACAAAAGTAGAGAGTTGAGCAGAGATAGTAGGAACTGCTGATGCTGGAGAATCTAAAACAACAAGGTGTAGAGCTGGATGAACACAGCAGGGCAAGCAGCATCAGAGAAGCAGGAAAGCTGACATTTCGGGTGTAGACAATTTTTCAGAAATGGGAGATAGAATCCCCTTCCCCTCCCCCATTTCCGAAGAAAGGTCTAGACCTGAAACGTCAGCTTTCCTGCTCCTCTGATGCTGCTTGGCCTGCTGTGTTCATCCAGCTCTACACCTTGTTGTCTTAGAGAGTTGAGCAGGCAGCTTTCCCCCTACATTAGTGTTTCTATATGTTTGAAAGTGTGGCTTCGTGCATGTGTATGTATGTGTGCTTGTCAATGTGGCATGTATGTGTTCTTGCAGTCATGTGTCTGTGTGTGTGTGCATGAAAATACGTGTGTGCATCTGTGTACATGAGAATGTATGCACATGTGTTTGTGTATAATTGTGCATTTGTATGCATGTATGCATATTTGTGCATCTGTTTGTATATGTGTCTGTGTACACGTGTGTGTTTGGATCAAAGTCTCACGGCATAAATTAGCCAGACTCACACAATATAATGCAGCAAAAGTTTTTCTTGCTTTAGTGAAATTTGAGTCTCTCTAATTTGCCTCTAGATTAAAGACTTCAAGAACAGAGCATACCATTTTCCCATAACTGACTTATTTTCCTTTATTGATAACTACCTTGTTTTGAAGAATTCCTTTTTGATAGCAAAAAATATCCATACTAAAATAGCGCATTTTGCATGAAAACCATTTATTGCATCTGTTTAAGCGCTGTTTGAGTTATTAGCCTTCATCTAGCATGGTTAACCTTGAGCTTACGGCAATAATGGATTTTACTACTTCATTATAACTTCATGAGACTTATAAGCTGGGTATAGATATATTTCGACATCCAGTATTTTAACACATAAGATTCAGCTTTGCTAATTTATTTCAATTGATGGTTGGAAATTGAACACCAAAACAATCAGAAATTATAATTACTGTCTTTGTTCATTTTTCTTAAAGAGGTTAGATAGGAGCATAAATTGGATTCATTTTAAATCTATTGTTGTTCATTTTAAACCAAGGCACTATCTGGCTATTGAGGGGATCTAAAAGATCCTATTATGGTGTGAGTGTTTCTGAATAGCTCCATGGATGAGTGGGCATTGTAGTGTAAAGGGTTAATGATAAATATAACTAAACAGTGCATATTGTCAGTGGCAGCACAGTGGCTCACAGCATGAGGGATTCAGGTTTGATGCCAGCTTCAGGTGACTGTCTGTGTGGAGTTTGCACATTGTCTGCAGGAGTTTGTTCTCGTTTTCTCCCATGGTCCAAAGATGTGTAGCTTAGGTGGATTGGCCATGCTAAATTGCCCATAGTGTCCAGGGATGTGTGGCTAGGTGGATTAGCTATGGGAAAATGCAGGGTTTGGATAGGGGTATGGGTGGGATATGCTTCGGAGGAGTGGTGTGAACTCAATGAGCCAAATGACCTGCTTCCACACTGTAGGGATTCTATGAACAATGATGAAAGATCACAGAACAGAGGACACTGAGAGGTGGTTATATATGAAATCTTATTATATGTATTATTGTATATAGTTAGAAGACTGCGTTAAATAAAAGGTAAAGTTTACCAATAGCTTTGCCTTCTGCAGTCTCTATTGATCCTAAGCAAAGACACAACATAACTGAAGACCCACAAAGAGGTATGGAGTCACATCTAAACCATAGCAGTCAGACATTAATGACAAAATCTGGGTTCAGGATATTCTTTGCACAATGTATCAGATTTATTCACTTTCACAAGTTGGTAGGAATAGGATTTGAATTCCTGTGATCTCTAAGTTACCTTGTCCACACTATAACTATTATACTAGCAACTTTATAATACTGCTGTGAAAAGAGACAGACTGTCAATAATTTCAGTTTGCACAAATCAGGATAGATCATAAGAGTACCAATTCTTCCAAAATAAAACAAAGAACTGTGGATGCTGGAAACCTGAACAAAAGCATAAAATGCTGCAGAAACTCAGCAAGATCTGGCAGCATATGTGGAGAGAGAAACAGAGTTAATGTTTCAAGTCCAGTATGAAAGATTCTCAAGATAGGTCACTGAACTGGAAATATTAACTCTGCTTTCTCTCCACAGATACAGCCGGACCTGCTAGGTTTCTCCAGTAGTTTCTGTTTTTATACCAAATCTTATGCTGTATTCTGATGAGTCCAAGATGAAGGCTCCCACAACTTGTCTCATTTTCAGTAATACTCAGGTTTAGGACTGAGCAACTCGTCTTAAATTGGAGCCTCTTTATCCTGATCAACAATACCTTCGGCAATGGCCTTTCCTAAAACATCTCTGACAAAAAAAAACGGCTGGCTTGTCCTAAACACAATTGTGTTATGGGAACTTGTTGGCTGTCTGCCACATTTATTTACATATTAATCCTTTCCAAAATGATAACACATTAGCTGGAAAACATGTTAGGATGAATTTTGGATTTATTAACATGCTATGTCAACACATCAAATTGTGACAGTTTTCCTTTATTTCTTGCCTTATCTCTCTCTCTCTCCCCACTTCCTTCCTCCCTTTACACCATCTATAGCTGTGAGCCAGTTAGTTCAGATGGATATTCACATCCCACCCACACTCCTCTCCACATATTGTCATTGACTTCATTTGCACTAGAGCTGCACCATCTTTCTTTGCTTATTCATAGAATTTTTTTTATTAAAGTATTTCAATTTATATTCAAAATAGCTTCAAATCATACATTCATCTCCTGTCAAAATATAAAAGCAATCCAAAAATGTTTTCTTAAATCACATCGCAGCTGCTCTTCTCTACTAGACAGTATCAGAGTACAAAATTAATGAGCCTTCCAGCAATATCACATGAAGTAAAAACATATATGATAAAGATCTACTGAAGTTATTGGCTAGAAATGGATATTCCAATGGAATATGGAAGACAAAAGTTCCTGAGTTGCTGGAGCCTTGAAAAGCGGGGTGATTATCTGGTCAGAGATGACTTGTGTAGGCCGAAAGAACAGAATAATCTTATATTTATATACAGCATCTTTTTTCAAAGCTCTGATTATGCCAAGGTCCTTTATGGCCAATAAATAAGCCTGATGTAAGGGCAGTATGTATTACTCAAACATAAAAGTACAATTGTACATTGCCAGCATTCTCAAACAACAATCAGTTTTAGCAAGGTTGGTCAAAAGATAAAAATTGGTCTGTTGCGTCGTGAAAACTACTCTTCAACACTTTCAACTCTTTGGAGGGTAGGCAATGGCCCAGTGGTATTATAGCTAGTCTATTAATATAGAAACCCAGCTGATGTTCTGGGGACCTGGGTTCGAATCCCACCACGGCAGATGGTGGAATTTGAATTCAACAATTTTAAAAAAAAATCTGGAATTAAGAATCTACCGGTCACCGTGAAATCATTGTCGGAAAAACCCCTCTGGTTTACTAATGCCCTTCAGGGAAGGAAATATGCCACCCTCATCTGGTCTGGCCTACATGTGACTCCATACCAACAGAATGCGGTTGGCTCTCAATTGCCCTGTGAAATGGCCGAGCAAGCCACTCAGTTGTACCAATCGCTACAAAGTCTCAAAGAAATGAAACCGGATGGATCACCTGGCATCGACCTAGGCACCGGAAAAGACAATGGCAGAAACAATCCTGTCAACCCTGCAAAGTCCTCCTCACTAACATCTGGGGGCTTGTGCCAAAATTGGGAGAACTGTCTCACAGACTAGTTAAGCAATAGCCTGATACAGCCCTACTCTCAGAATCATACCTTACAGACAACCCAAAACGTCAGCCTCTCTGCTCCTATGATGCTGCTTGGCCTGCTGTGTTCATCCAGCCCTGCACCTTGTTGTCTAAGACCTGACCTCATCCTTACCAATCTGCCAGCTGCAGTTGCATCTGTCCATGACAGTATCAGTAAGAGTGACCATCGCACAGTCCTTGTGGAGATGAAGTCCTGCCTTCACACTGAGAATAACTTCCATCGTGTGATGTGGTACTATCAACGTGCTAAACGGGACAGACTTCGCACAGATCTAGCGACTCAAGACTGAACATCCATGACGCACTGTGGGCCATCAACAGCAGCAGAATTGTACTCCAGCACAATCTGTAACTTCATGGCCCGGCATATACCCCAATCAACCATTACCATCAAGCCAGGGGATCAACCCTGGTTCAATGGAGAGTGCAGGAGGGCATGCCAGGAGCAGCACCGGGAATACCTGAAGATGAGATATCAACCTGGTGAAGCCACCGAACAGGACTAATTGCACGCCAAGCAGTGAAAGCAGCAAGTAACAGACAGAGCTAAGTGATCCCAAAGCCAACTGCTCTAAGCTCTGCAGTCCTGCCACATACAGTCGTGAATGGTGGTGGACAATTAAACAACTCACTAAAGGAGGAGGCTCCACAAATATTCCCATCCTCAATGATGGAAGAGCCCAGCACATCAATGCAAAGGATAAGCTGAAGCATTCACAGCAAACTTCAGCCAGAAGTGCCAAGTGGATGATCCACCTTGGCCTCCTCCAGTGGTCCCCAGCATTACAGATACCAGTCTTCAGCCAATTTGATTCAATCCATGTGATATCGAGAAACGGTTGGAGACACTGGATACTGCAAAGGCTATGGGCCCTGATAACATTCCGGCAATAGTACTGAAGACATGTGCTCCACTAATTGCCGCTCCCCTAGCCAAGCTGTTCCGGTACAGTTACAACACTGGTATCTACCTGGCAATGTGGAAGATTGCCCAAGTATGTCCTGTACATAAAAAGCAGGACAAACCCAACCCGACTAATTACTGTCCCATCAGTCCACTCTCAATCATCGGTAAAGTGATGGAAGGTGTTAGTAACAGTGCTATCAAGCAGCACCTGCTCAGCAATAACCTGCTCAGTGATGCCCAGTTTGGGTTCTGTCAGGGCCACTCAGCTCCTGACCTCATTACAGCCTTGGTTCAAACATGGACAAAAGAGCAGAATTCCAGAGGTGAGGTGAGAGTGATAGCTCTTGACACCAAGGCTGCATTCAACCGAGTGTGGCATCAAGGTGCCCTGGCAAAACTGAAATCAACAGGTATCAGGGAGAAAACTCTCCGGTAGTTGGAGTCATACCCGACACATAGGAAGATGGTCATAGTTGTGGGAGGTCAATCATCTCAGCTCCAGGACATCTCTGCAGGAGTTCCTCAGGGTAGTGCCCTCAGCCCAACCATCTTCAGCTGCTTCATCAATGACCTTCCCTCCATCATAAGGTCAGAAGTGGGGATGTTCACCGATGATTGCACAATGTTCAGCACCATTCATGACTCCTCACATGCTGAAGCAGTCCACGTTCAAATGCAACAAGATCTGGACAATATCCAGGCTGGGGCTGACAAGCGGCAAGTGACATTCGTGCCACACAAATGCCAGGCTATGACCATCACCAATAAGAGACAATCTAACCACCACCACCTTGACATTCAATGGTGTTACCATCACTGAATCCCCCACTATCAACATCCTGGGGGTTATCATTGACAAGAAACTCAACTGGCCTCACCACATAAACACAGTGGCTACAAGAGCAGGTCAGAAGCTGGGAATACTGCGGTGAGTAACTCACCTCCTGACTCGTCAAACCCTGTCCACCATCGACAAGGCACAAGTCAGGAGTGTGATGGAATACTCCCCACTTGCCTGGATGAGTGCAGCCCCTGCAACACTCAAGAAGCTGACACCATCCAGGACAAAGCAGCCGCTTGATTGGCACAACATCCACAAGCATCCTCTCCCTCCCCCACCGACGCTCAGTAGCAGCAGTGTGTACTATCTACAAGATGCATTACAGAAATTCACCCAAGATCCTCAGACAGCACCTTCCAAACCCACTTCCATCCAGAAGGACGAGGGCCGCAGACATATGGGAACACGATCATCTCCAAATTCCCCTCCAAGCCACTCACCATCCTGACTTGGAAATATATCACCATTCCTTCACTGTCGTTGGGTCACAGTTCTGGAATTCCCTTCCTAATAGCATTGTGGGTCAACCCACAGCAGGATGAATGCAGCAGCTTAAGAAGGCAGCTCAACACCACCTTCTCAAGGGCAACTAGGGATGGGCAAGAAATGCTGGCCAGCCAGCGACGCCCACATCCCACAAATGAATAGAAAAGAAAAACACAGACGACTGTAGAACCTTTGGTGTTTAATTGAAAGTGCAGACGGGGCCCAAATGGAACAATTCATCTGAAAGATGATCTCTAGCAGAGCACGGCTTCCTCAACACTCCCTTAGGTGAAATTCTGTATTCATTTATCTGGGCTGGGATTTGTTCCTTCCAGAGCTGGAACAGTGCTATCGTAGAGCAATAGTTGCAAGTCAAAAATGAGACAATCAGCTATATGACAGAGATGTGTGTCAGTGTCTGGAGAAGTCCCACGTGGAAATTACTAAAGAAGTTTGAAAATTGAATTTGGTAATTTGGGACCTTTCATGAATGTCTCTGAGATAGAACCACATACTTGCAGCAGCTCCAATGTTCATACTTGAACACTAATGTTCAACAGATTAGGTCCATAAGGCCATTGGAAATATAAGTAAGTTGTTTGGCCCATCAAGCCTACTCCACCATTCAATGGGATCACATCTGATGTAACATTCCTCACATCCACTTTCCTGCCCTTTCCCCATCACCCTTGACTCCCTGACTGATCAACAACCTATCTCAGGCTTCAATATGCACAAGGACTCTGCAAGGAGTTCTGAAGCATCGCAACCCCATGACAGAAGAAATTCCTCACATTCTGACTGAGAATGCCCATTGGTCCAAGACTCTCCCATGAGGAGAAACATCCGCTCAGCATTTAACCTGTGAAGCTTCTTAGAATTCTTATTGCTTCAATGAGATCATGTCTCATTCTTCCTATTCCAATTTGCTCACAAGTCAATGCCTCCTTACCAGGGATCATCCTAGTGAGCCTTCTCTGAACAGCTTCCAATGAAATGATATCTTTCCTTAAATAAGGGGACCAAAACTGCTCACAGCACTCCAGATGTGGTCCCACCAGCATCTTGTACAGTTTCAGTAAGACTCCCTTATTCTTCTAATCCAATCTCCTTGAAATAACGACCAACATTCCATTTGCCTTCCTGATTACCTGCTGTACGTTTGTGCTAGCTTTCTGCATTTTGCATGCAATACCTAAAAGTTCCTTTGTATTACATCTTTCTACAGTTTTTCTCCATTTAAAAAATATTCTGTTATTTTGTTCTCCATTCCAAAGTGAACAACTTTGCATTTTCCCACATGATATTCTATTTGTTATTTTTTTGCCCACTTACTTAATCTATCAATATCTCTCTGTAATTAGTTTGTATCACTCTCACAACCTGCCTTTCCACATATTTTAGTACCGTCTGCAAATTTGGCAATGGTACATTCACTTTGTCCCTCCAAGTCAGTAACATACTATAAACTGTTATGGTCTCAGCACCAATCCTTGTGGAACTTCACTGATCATGGTTTTCCAACCTGAAAAAGAACCCCTTATCCCCACTCACTATTTCCTCCCCACAAGCCAATCCTCTATCAATGCCATGGACTCATTTCTTATAACTTAACCTTTTGTGAGATATCTTGTCGAACAACTTCTGGAAGTCCAAGTACAACACATTGACTGGTTCCCCCTAATCCACTCTATTCCTCAAAAAATATGCTAATAAATTAATTAGACACAATTTCCCTTTCACGAAGCCATACTGACTCTGCTTGATTAGGTAATGATTTTCCAAATGTTCTGCTATTATTTCCTTAATAATTGTTTCCAATATTTTCCTAACAATTGATGTTGACCTCTAGTTACCCACTTTTTGCCTCCTTCCCTTTTTGAATTGAGGTGTCACATTAACAGCTTTTCAATTTGCCGGTTCTTTTTCAGAATCCAAAGATTTTTTTGGAAAATTACAACCAATGCATTTAATATTTCGGTAGCTACCCATTTTAGGATCCTAGAATGCAAACCATTAAGACCAGGGGACTTATCTGTTTTTTAGCACCATTAGTTTATCATACTACTTCTTTAGTGATGATGATGGCATTTAATTCCTCCCCTCTATTCTTTTGTACTAATGGGATGCTCAAATAATCTTCCACTGTAAAGGCTGAAACAAAATATCTGTTTAGCTCCTCTGCCATTTCTTTGATCCTCAGATTCATTTTCGAAAGGGCCTATACTCACTTTGACCCTTCTTTTCCTTTTCATATATTTAATGAAAGTCTTATTGTTATCTTTACGTTCCTCACTAGTTTGCCGTTGTAATTTACTTTCTCTGCCTTTGATTTTTTTTTCTGCCCTCCTTTGTTAGATTCTAAATTTATTCCAATCTTCAGGGCTATCACTAACTTTGGCCTCCTTGTATACTTCTTTATTTCAACATTATACTCCCCTTAACTTCATTATTTAGCCATGGTTGGATTGTCCTTCTCTAAGAATCTTTCTTCCTTACTGGGATATGTTTTTGTTGATAGTTATGAATTACCTCCGTTAATGTCTGCCACTGCTTGCTTAATGTCAATCATGCTAATGTGTCTGCCCAGTTCACTTTAGCTAACTCTATCCTCATTGCATTGTAATTCATTTCATTTAAGCTAAATTAAAACCTAGTCTAATTCCTGGGTAACTACACAATTAGTCCGTGGCTCCAGACTACCACCCGACTTAACTATCCTCCCAAATGTCTTTTCCTAACCCAACCTGAATAGCCTCCCAATCTCCCTGTTAATCTCCCACCATCTATTCTCCTTCCTCTGAGCCAACTAACTCCCTGATGTCTTAACTAGCCCCTCCCTCCTCTCTGTCTACCCCTAATCTGACTGTATAGTCACTCACTTACACTCTATCCATCCTATCCTGTATCGACTAGCCAAACTCATCTATTGCACCCACCTACCGACTTATCTAAGTAACTACCTACTCACTTAGCCCCTACTCATCTCACCCAATTACTCACTCATCCATCTACTCACCTATTCACTAACATTAACTAACATGGATTTATGCACTTACCACTGACAGTGTTGTAAAATGGGAGCATGTTCTATCTTCCCCGACCCTATTGTGGTCTCATGGAGTTCTCTGAGAGATGCAGCATATTACATTTCTATCAAACCCAGGGGCTCGAAGGCCAGAGAAGAAAAGCTCATTAGCATCCAGCTGGAAGAACTTAAGGATGTCACAGCAAGTCAAAGATCTTTGCCAGTGCTTTTGGGACTTCTGTGCCATAATCTTGATGATAGGCTCAAAGTGTTCCAGCTCTGTGTGTGCCAATCTTCCTCTCTAAATTGCAGAGCATATTTATGTCAGTGCTCTCCATCAGCTGTCAAAGAGAAGCTACTGTTAACTTGACTCGTTTACATCAACTGTTCTCTGAACTTGTACCATTCAATCTGCATCAACTTTCCAAGTCAGGCGCTGTAGTTTCTGACCAGTCACAGCCAATAGTTTCAGAACTCACAGGAGCCTGAAACCTCCTGAAACAAGTTGCTGCAACATCTTCATTATAACCATATTGTCCTGACTATTTCGCTCCTCAGTAAATCCAGTTAATTTGGGATTTTCCCAATCTCTCTGCCCAGAAATGGAGTATTTCTGCAGACACGATACTCCTCAACAATTTTAGATGTTGCTATCTCAGCCACATGTGCTTGTACCTGATTGAGTGACCTGTTGGCTAATGAGAAAACAAAAGCGCTGAGTCATGTTGGGTAGCACCTCAATATATATGACTGTATTGCCTGTAAAGAGCTAGGAACTCACTAATTGTTATGTGCGAGTATTCCAGAGAATCTGAACGCAACCAGATGACAAAATTACAGGATGCCTGTTTGAAGCAGATTTAGTCTTATTCTTAATTTGTTTTCATTTGTCAAGAAATAATGAAAAGAGCTGATCCATATCTGACAAGGAGTGGCTGACACTAAACAGCAAACAGATAGAACTTGATCCATGTTAGATACAGGTCTGTGTTCTCTTGAGCATTGAGGAGGCCAAGGAAGATCCTTCTCTCTATTTACACATACTCCACAGATGCCAGCTTCCCTGTCATAGTTTCCCGAAATAACCAGGTACAAACTAGTATTCATTGTAGTTCAGAAGATTGAGCAGAAATTTACTGAAATCTTTATGACTATTAGAAACCTGATTAGGTAGCTGCAGAGGGGTTGTATCCTCTTGTGGGAAGTTGAGGAACAGAGGACTTAATGTCAGAGTAAGCATGAAATTACTCCATGAAGCCCTGTATCCCGTCACTAAGTCACCCTTTATTTACATGTGGAGAGTCCTTGACACTGATCCAGCTAGCATAGAGCTAGCTCCTAGAGCGAATAGAACCCCTGACATTCCTGATATTATCTGTCAGCCAAGGCTCCTGATTGGACCAGATTAACAGCCCCAATCTGGGAATGCATCTTCTATGAGATCTACGTGGCCAACCTCATTCAAATCACCAAAAAGGGGTCAACTATTTAAGACAAGGATGAGGAGGGATTTCTTCTCTCAGAGAGTTGTAAATCTATAGAATCTTTACTGCGGAGGTGTGTCAAGATTGCGTCATTAAGTATACTCAAGACTGAGATAAACAGGCTTTTAAGTAGTAAGGTGGTCAACAGCTATGGAGGAAAGTAGGTTTGAGAATTATCAGATGAGCAGAGTTGACTTGATGGATCGCATGGTTTATTTCTACTCCTACTCCTTCACCTTATATGGGTAAACATCATTTGGATCCAAAACCATGTGGGAATCTTATCTTCTAGAAATTGCTGACTGCTGCATCGTGCAAGTCTTCTCTGTTCAAAAATATTTCCCACTGCCAGAAAATGAAATTGCAGCCCTTTGTTTCAGAACATTTGTGTGGGAGTATGTTTAATAAATGTGATAGACTCACAGCATTACTTTTTTTAGATGGTTCTATGCACAGAAGGAACAGAAACATCTGATTTACCACTGTATTTTCTGAAGCTGTCCTCTGTTTAAACATGTTAAATTGTAATTTATCAACTTTATCAGCATGATTCATTTGTAAAGGGCTCTACAAAGCACAGCTTGACTTTCAGTAAGGTTGTAAAATGAGGGATAGTGCAATTGCTTTTATTTCCATTGAATTAAAAGATATTAAAGTCATGATTCGCCCAATAGATCCTTACAGGCAGTTTCCTATGAAATACTTTTTATGTAAACCTCCTTGAATAAAAACAGAAATTTCTGGAAACACTCAGCAAATCTGGCAACATCTGTGGAGGGAAAGCAGAGTTAACGTTTTTCAGGTCCAGTGACCCTTCTTCAGCGCCTCCCTGAATAGTTTGCTTACTCACAGATGATGGGGCTGGATCTTATGTTTATTTGGCTACGTCTGGGTGGTGGTGTTGAGTATTTTGGAGGGATTTTCACAGTGATTCTCTCACTGTATCTTACCAAAGTCACTTCATTAACCACTCCATCCCCTACGGCATCTCTCACATACAGTTCCAGCCCCATCTTCCCACACACCATTTCCAGAACGATACAGATATCCAAGGCCAGCATTTCGGCCAGCCTTAACATCTCTAAAAGCACCTTGACAATCTCTAGCATTCTGACACTGCCCTGATCATTGATGGACAGGATCTAAAGGTGGTGGAGGAGGGGAAGATGGTAAAGAAATTTTCTGACAAGAAACTGGTGGTCCTGGTTGAGGGGTTGGTGAAATGTAGAGGAATACTCTTTCTGCAAGACCAACAGAGGAGGCTATGCCACTAGTCACTGGCAGCCCACTTAGATGTTGGCACCCAGGTTAGTGTGGTCTCAACAGTGTGGAGGAATGGCCAGCAATTCTATGAGAAGATCAATGACCTACTCCGCCCTGCCATGGTAAGTGCCAATACCTCTCATCAATTTATCTCTACTACTGCAACCAGCTTTTCTGATGAAGGGTCTAGGCCTGAAACATCAGCTTTCCTGCTCCTATGATGCTGCTTGGCCTGCTGTGTTCATCCAGCTCTACACCTTGTTATCTCAGCTTCCACCAAGGCTCACTTTCAATATTGCCTGCAACATTTTCACCGAGTTATAGCCACCCACTGTGACCTCCCAAACTTCTAACATTTCATATCCTTTGCGCTGCCTCTTCATTCCTTCAGAACCACCTCACCACCTGTGCCAGCACTAACAGCCATGCCATCCAATTTCACTTCACTCAATCTTTCCCTTTCTCTCATTACAAGCAAAGACATGCCATAGCAGGGCAAAGTGAAACTGTATGGCTGTGTTGCCTGACAGTTAGCTCTTCGCTCCCTATAAAGGGGGAATTCTAGCCCTCACAGAAGAAGACTGGGGCTGATCCCGACTGTGCATTCACTTCCCATCTCAGTCATTTGTAACAAGGAATATCTTAGAAAGAAAATGTTATCAAAAAGGTATGGCCAGAATTTTGTACTTGCTCTCTGGAAGGTTGGAGTCCCAAAAGATTTCCCTGTGAAAAGATTTCTTCAATGAGCTGGTTCATGATAGACATGGGGGAAACAGTGGATAAATGCCATTGACCCTAGTTCTAATAATCTGTAATGCTAGACTAAAGCTCTGGGGTTGTGGATTGGAATCCTTCTATGGCAGGTGGTGAAATTTGAACTTAATTTAAAAAACAGCTGGAATTAGTCAAAAAAGAATCTGGTCTAATGGCTACCTATAAACATTGTCAATTTTTGTAAAAACCTTTTCGATGCACTAATGTCCTTTAGGGAGGGAAATCTGCCATCTTTACCTGATCTGGCCTAGATGTGACTCCAGACCCACAGAAATGCAGTTGACACTTAACTTTGAAACGGTCTAGCAGGCCATACAGTTCAAGGGCCATTGGGGATAGGAAGTAAATTCCAGGCTGGCCAGCAATGCCTATATTGCATGAAGGAATAAAACTAAACATCTAATAAAGCTCCAAGGATGCCCGGGGTTTGGCCCCTGAATGGGAAGCAATGGAAAGAAGCTGGTGGGGTATGGAGAAGACATAATATTGTTCGGGTGGCACTGACAGGTGGAGATGGAGTCCTAAGTGCATGTATGGCTTTGTACTGTGTCCTTTTGTTCTGATTGTCAGGCATTAAGACAGTGATGTGAGTAAACACAGTACTGGCTGGTGCTAATGGAATTTATACTGGGAGACTGTTCAGGTCCCTAAACAACACACTGAGAATTTATGATCTGATCTCAGAGTAACAGTGGTAACATTTCAAAGAAGAGATCCATGCGTTTGATTGTGGGTTCAGTGCGTACTCTCAATGTAACAGAACTAGAACTATGTTTTCTCATAAACTGTTATTCCCATACCTAGAAGAAGAAATCTTTCCACTGCACATTATTGGTAATACTTTGAATACATTTTCTTCTCTGTTCATTTGACCTCATGCATTTTTTTAAAGATGGATTTTGATTTGCTTCTGTATCATGGGGTGGGAATAGGTGAAGGTTAAAACTAGAGACCTGACATAGTCACTAGCCAGTTCGAGAATTGTAAATATATCATTAGAGTCAATAAGAGAGAAAATGGAAGAGGGACATGATTATTATGATGCAAGATGCCAAATGTAAACAAAATGTGCCTGTTTGAGAGGTTAGTTTTTGAACACAATTTTGGCCTTACATATTCACCATTTGAACATTCCTGTTTGCTGCTGCTTGCATAACATTCACCACCCATTCAGGATCTTCCGATACTAAAGTGCGCAGCATCCAAATGCAGCAAGATCTGGACAATGTTCAGGATGGGAATGATAAATGGCAAGTAACATTTGTCCCACACAAATGCAAGGCAATGACCATTGCCAACAAGATTCTATCCATTGCCCCTTGACATTCAACAACATTACCATTGACAAATCCTCCAATATTAACTTCCTGAGGATTATTATTGACCAGAACGTGAACTGGACAAACCATGTTAGTACTGTTGCCATAACAGCAAGTCAGAGAAAGCTAATTCTGCTGTAAGTAACTTATCTCTGGATGCCTTAAAACCTGTCCAACATCTACAAGGCACAAGTCAGGAGTGTGATGGGACACTTTCCATTTGCCTGGATGAGTGCCGCTCCAGCACCTCTCCAAGAGTTTGACACCATCCAGGACAAAACAACCTTCTTGTTGTTCACCACGTTTACCACCTTCAACATTCACTTCCTTCGCCACTGACGCACAGTAGCAGTAATATCTACCATCCACACATCGCCATAGCTCCTTCAACATGCACCCGCCAAACATGTGATCTCTGCTATGTGGAAGGACAAGGACAGCAGGTACATGGGTACACCACTACATGTGAGATGCCCTTAATGTCCCACACCATCCTGTGTTGGAAGTACATCTCCATTTGATCATTGCTGCTGGATTAAAATCCTAATCAGACTGGGATTGTGGATGTACACACTATATGGGCGACTGCCATTCAAGAAGGCAGCTCATCACCACCTTCTCAAGGGCAATTAGTGACGGACAATAAATACGGGCCCAGCTGGCAACGCACACGCCCCATGAATAAATTCTTTAAAAAATTCAAAAAAGAATGACCTTTTTAGGCAGGGTTTAAACTCAGCACTTAAATTGTTTTCAACAAATGAAGCAATAGTCAAACATTTTTGCAAAATAAAGGTGCGTGAATCTGCTCTTTCCTATCCTTTCTTATGTTGAAGATACACAGTATTTATGAGCAATTACTAGGCAAGAACGAATAATAGAGATACATACTCACCTATAATTATGCTCACTTTTACACAAAATAACAGTTCTGAACCTCAGTGAGCTTACATTATCTCGTAATTTATTATAGGAATTCTATGACAGACACAAAGACAAGCAATTAATATTTGAATTCCAACAATAGTTGTGTTAAACAGAAGTTCGCTATTTTCAGAGAGGTGGACTCTGCATGTGCATTGGCAAATTTGGGTTCTCTTCACTGTTTATTTTTCAGTAAGTCTTATTTCCAAAGCAGAGAGGTCAATGTATGGTCGGCGGGTGGGGGTGGCGGCTGGCGCGGGTAAGCCAACAGTAAGATCAAAGACATTTTTCTGAAGACTTATTTAAATTGAAGGATGTAGCGGTGGATTTGAGAGAGAACTCCAGAGGGGTGAGGCATATTGACAGAATGGTTTGTTGATAGTGATGGCGCGGAGGGAGCAGATAATAGGAGTTCTGGTAATTGCAGCTGAACGAGCAGATGATTTAGACAGGGCAGTTCAGACACCATTTTTTTAAACTGAGACTTCGAGAGAAAGGACTAGGTCATGAGGACATCATAAAGGTTAGAAAGGGTAGGAGAGAAAACGCATCAAATTAAGCAATAGCAGTAAGTGACACCAATCCTGGTTTAAAAGATTGTCAGAATAGTGAAGATGGAGCTCCACGTTTTTCGAAGTGCAGTGAATTATTGAGTTGTGTTGCTGACCCACTTTGACTCCTGGTTCAGCAAAACGTTGATCTTAAAATTCTCATCTATGAAGTCAACTTCCTTCATGGCCTAATTTCCCTCTCCTGGATCACTGTATTCTTCTCTAACCTCACAACCCTCTGGGATATCTGAATTCCTTTATTTGCTGAATGAGATGTTGGTTGGAGAATGGGTGCCACTTTTTTCAGTTCCACACTGTTCACTTCCAGCTTTTTCTATCTTGCATTTACAAACTGTTTCCAAAATCTACCATAATCAACCTGATGAACAAGCCTTCTGCTTGATAACTTGTCTGGCAAATTCAATTGAAAATGACATTGCCCTGCTGGAATAAATATTCGAATGTGCCTTACAAATGACCATTTCCACTTTTGCAGTTTGAACGGGCTTTTGCGAAAAATTTGTTGCATCCTTAAATAGGACCACTCAGGCTGATGACATAATGATGCTGTGCTGGTATGGTATGCATTGACAACATCCTGGCTTACTCAGGGAAAGGATAATCCTGGTCAACTTTCTGCCTTGACAACTAAGTGAGTATTTTAGTGAATCCACCATGATGACTGTCGAGAAACTACAGATGCTGTGCTGAAATATGTTTTCAAACAAAGATACTGTGAGCAGAATTTCCTCCTTTTTTGAAGCAAAGAGCTCACTGCAAATCCCACCAATCAGCTCAGTGAGAGCTGACAGGTGAGCCAAAGTCAGTTCCTCACCCTATCACAGGCCTTAACACTGGACACCAGGGTTGCCTTGAGCATCCAGCGAATTGGAGCCCGGCAGGTCTGGGTCTAAAGTCCATTGTTCAAAGCCTACACTTC
This sequence comes from Rhincodon typus, assembly GCF_021869965.1. Taxonomy (NCBI): domain Eukaryota; kingdom Metazoa; phylum Chordata; class Chondrichthyes; order Orectolobiformes; family Rhincodontidae; genus Rhincodon; species Rhincodon typus. Next base: position 38,990,735 of record NC_063354.1, on the reverse strand, counting down.
AGGGGATCCAGTGGTGAGATGATTAGTAATTTTTATCTTCTTGACACAAGCTGGGGGTCATGGGGCAAGGGAGATCAGATTGGGGCAATTGGAAACTTACCCTCCCCCCCTCCAACAAGCTCAGCAGGGAGGTCACCCTGGTTTCCCAGACAATAAAAGAACTACCTTTCTCACCTGCCAGGGATGTAAATCATGTAGGGAGATAGTGAGTTGATGCCCTTAATTGAACATTAATTGCCTCATGAGGAGCCATAATTAATGGCGGGTCAAGAACTCTCCTAATGAACACACCCATCCAGCGCATAGTTGCTGAGGTAACAATAGGAGGTGAGTTTCTCTCCAGAGCAAACCCATTATTTCCCCTGGCAGGGGAACATTACAACCAGTCGATTTTGCTTTTGATGTGTGGCTGATTAAATGATTTGAAATGAGCTTACTTCACTCTCTTGGGCCCAGGAGCAAGCTATGTATAAATTGTTTTCAGAATACAAATTAGCCCCATGACCTATCAAGCCTGCTGCTTTACAAACGAACTAGTTTCATTTATCTGACTTTGCATTGCGTCCTAAATTTGCTGAAAGGCTACTTAATCCAACTTGTACTGCCCACTTCGAAGACCTTCTCTGGTCATTTATTCCATAAATCTGTTATCTTTTGTCTCACAAAAGAGTTGCGCTCAATTTATTTTCTAACTCTTATTTGTAATTTGCTACTTTTATTTATGAATATTCACTGTTCTACAGAATCTCACAACAACAAACAATTTCATTGGATCAATTTGTTCCTTTTGTTATCTTTAAAAACATCAGTTCCTTGAATCCAAGCTCCACTTCCTAAAGAAAACAAGCCCTAAGTCATTGGTATTCTACAGGAATTCTTGAAACTCAGAACCACTTTAGATTACCACTTCAACACCCTCTCAAGGGCAACAATATATTTGCTAAAGTGACCAGGATTGTAGCTGCAATGGATTGTGACTCATATAATTTCTTTTGGATTTATATTCAATTCACTTGCTGATACAACACAGTAACTACATTTGTGTTTGCAGAAGCATTGAATTTTTGACTGCCGCGCTGCTATTTTGCCACTGACTAGCACCAATAAAATCTTTTTCTTCATACTCCCACTGCTGTCACTTATCCAGCATTTGTAATACCCACTCACCACAGAGGAACAGGTGCATTTCTGTATTAAAATCACTTTCAACTCGTTTAAACTGAAAGTAACAAAAGTAGTTGGAGAGCCCTTGTTGGAGCACCGAAACAAACTCACAATTAGTTGAAACTTATATAAGGTGAAACAGAAACTTATTAAATCAAAATAGCATTCTCTGGCATGAGAATGCACTCCAGCCCCTGCAGGGCCCACTGGTCTCTATAGCTGTCTTTCTTGCTGATGAACACCATGTGTTGCCTCTTGTTCGACTGCTGAGTCTGGATATAATTACGAAAGAGAGCCAGACAGTCAGCCAGATTGTCCTCCTCCATGACCCACTACCTGGACCTGTTAATGACTAGGCCTGGGATTAGTGAATTAGATGGATTTTGCTCCATAATTTTACCCTGTGTGCTCCCAAGCAAGCCAATAGATTATTATTCTCCAATCTGCTGTCAGTTGGCACTGATACAGAAGAGGAAGCTAATGAAAGTTTTCACATCTCGGAGGAGGACAATTCAGCTTTCTCCAGGACTTAGATGTTCATGTAAGAAGAGTTCTGCTAAGAAAAGTTCCCCAAAGATTGTTACACATGACCTTCCAAATCCATGTCCACTACCATCTAGAAGGACAAAAGCAGCCAATACATGGGGACATCATCACTTGCAACTTCCCTTCCAAGTCACTTACCATCCTAAGTGGGAAATATATAATCATTCCTTCAGTCTCATTGAGTTAGAATCCTGGAGTTTCCTCCCTGTTAGCATTCTGGGTCTACATACAGCACATACACTATAGCGGTTCAAAAAGGCAGCTCACCATTACCTATCCTTCAAGGGTATCTAGGATTGGGTGATAAATGCTGGCTCAGCCAGTGATTCTCACATTTCGCTGTAAGTTAGAAAGAATAGTTTGGTGTGATTGCTGTAAAGAAAGGTACTATTGGAACGTAGTCTGTTAACTGAGAATATATTGCAAGCACTTTATACAAAGACTTGATGACGACTGATCTTAAATACTTGGAATTAAGACAGCCCAAATCACATTATTGATGCCCTGGATGGGTCATTGATTCTTTGCATAGACAAGGACAAAACCTGGGAAAATCATGACCTGTGCAATTTTAAATTATGTCATAAACCATTAAAATTTAAATATCTTCATGCAAAATAATCTCAAACATCTGAAATCCTGTCATTCACATTCTGTGTGGTGCATTGAAAAACTGATCGACTATTGGCTCTGACAAACTTTTTTTTGGCTAACTTGTCAGGTTCTCTTGGCAATGCACATCTCTAGTCAATGTCAGAAAAGTTGGGAGGTGTGTGGGTGTGACTGAGGAGCAGAAAAGACAAGAGGAATTCATGAGTGAGGCAAGGGTAAGGCAGGAATTGATGGCTGAGGCAGAGGCATTCAAAGCAGCAGAAATAAGGGAAAGTGACACATGGAAGAACAATGGACAATGGGGGATATAACTGGAGTGAAGGAGTTTGCATTTTGACAGAAATTCATATGGGGGAGCCAGTGTAAGGGAAAATGGAATGGATTAGTCTGACATAAGAAAAGCAATTGCAGTTGTGAGGGAAAGGGTTAGGCACAAGATGGCTGTGTATGTTGTGCATGTGATATATGAAGAAACACTTTGCAGATGAGGTAATATGGAAAATGTGCCTCATCAGAGGAAGACTGAAACAAAATCAGAAAGTGATGGAGAAACTCAGCAGGTCTGACAGCTAGTGTGGAGGGAGAAAAAACAAGTTAACGTTTTTGGTCCAATATGGCTCTTCTTTGGCATGGGGTTTTGAACCCTATTCCAGTGCATGGCATGGCTCAGGACTGACTTCCTTGTCTTACCCCTGTTGGAGATTGCGGTGTTGTGGGTTAGACTTGCCTTCACACAGAGAAACAAAGAAGGAGATAGAATGAAGGTGCATTCTTGATGGGCCGAAGGACCTCTTCTGTGGTGTATCATTCTGTGAGGAAGCCCTTCCTGTTGACTGAAAGAAATCATGGCAAAGAAGCAGAGATTTAGTGAAAGAAGTGTAAGAGATTAAAAGGCTGATAGCCTTTAATCCAGAGGGTGAATGGGAATTTGGAATTCACCGCCTGAGAGAATGGTAGAGGTAGAAGCCCTCATGACATTTAAAAAAACTTGTATGTGCACTTGAAATGCGACAGCCATCATTGTGATGAACCAGAAGTAGGAAATAGTATTAGGCTGGATCAATGCTCGACAACTAGCTCAGGCATGAATGGCCGCCTCTTGTTTCTATGATCCTAGTCAAAAACTGATAAACTAGCCAGTCTAATTTGTTTAGAGTTGAAGAGTGGTGTGCAAAACTAAGTTGCCATGTTTCAATATGTGATGGATGAATCCTGGGGAATTGTTTGCCAGATACAATCCTAAGAGCCTTGCTATAATTTGCCTCAGTTCATTTTAATTGCTGGGGAATGTTAATAGTCCCTTACTCTTTTCAAAAATAGATGTCGCTCCTGCCTGCTTAATTCTACAATCAGTACTTCTGAATGTCACAGGAGAAATCCTCGTTGAAATAGCTGTCATAATTGGTTAGAAACAGCCAAACCAAATCAGTTCAGAGACTATTATCATCCTACACATGAGGGCTAATTGCAGACATCAGATGGACTTTTACAGAATTTCTTCAAAGTGGTTCTTTGTAATTTCTTTCTGTCGTTTCTCGCAACTTCAGTAACTTCAGTTTCTCCTTCTAAAGGAAAGGATAGTTTGGGCCACAGTCTTTGAAATGCGTAGAATCGTACAAAAGATGGCCATTCAGTCCATTATGCCTGGACAAACATGATTGAGAGAGCCATCAAATTATTTTCACTCCCTCACCGCACCCCTGCAATTCTCTTTCTGTTTTCATATGTAAATGCAAGTCCTTTTACAACATTAATATTGAATAAACTTCCATCTGTCTTTCAGGCAGTGACTTCCAGACTATAGCGTTTTGCTGCCTTAACTGGGCAGCATGGTGGCTCAGTGGTCAGCACTGCTGCCTCACTGCACCAGGGACCTGGATTCAACTCCAACCTTGGGTGACTATCTGTGTGGAGTTTATACATTCTCCCAGGGTCTGTGTGGGTTTCCTCCAGATGCTCCAGTTTCTTTCCACAGTCCAAAGATGTGCAGGTTAGGTGGATTGGCCATGCTGTAGTGTCCAGGGATGTGCAGGTTAAGTGGATTAGCACACTAAATACAGGGTAGGAGGGATGGGTCTGAGTAGGAGGGTTGGTATCTGCTGAATGGCCTGCTTCCACTTTGTAGGGATTCTATGAAATAAAATTCTCCCAACAATCATTCACAATCTGTGTTCTTAAATTACTG
>NC_063354.1:38975337-38985728 GCF_021869965.1 Rhincodon typus | reverse complement strand
CACTGCAGGAGGCCCAGGATGGACATGTCGTCTGAGGAATGGGAGGGAGAGTTGAAATGGTTCACGACTGGGAGGTGCAGTTGTTTATTGCGGACCGAGCGTAGGTGTTCTGCAAAGCGGTCCCAGAGTCTCCGCTTGGTTTCCCTGATGTAGAGGAAGCCACACCGGGTACAGTGGATGCAGTATACCACATTGGCAGATGTGCAGGTGAACATCTGCTTGATGTGGAAAGTCTTCTTGGGGCCTGGGATGGGGGTGAAGGAGGAGGTATGGGGGCAGGTGTAGCACTTCCTGCGGTTGCAGGGAAAAGTGCCGGGTGTGGTGGAGCTGGAGGGGAGTGTGGAGCAGACAAGGGAGTCACGGAGAGAGTTGTCCCTCCGGAAAGCAGGTAAGGGTGGGGAGGGAAAGATGTCTTTGGTGGTGGGGTTGGATTGCAGATGGCGGAAGTGTCGGAGGATGATGCGTTGGTTTATGTATAGTTTCTAGCTTGTGCAAGTGTTTCACAGTGCGAGCTCGCCTTAAATTAATTGTTGGTACATCACCCATCTGTACATCTGCCACCTATAGATGTGACTCTGGTATTGGAAATCATTTATTAAATAAATATGCAAGATAAAAGCTTCAACTTCTTGACTCCTTTTAGCAGTTCACGAATCAAGCTGATTTCACAACGTCAGCAGAGCTGAGGATATAGTACCGCTTTGGGACCGCTTTGCAGAACACCTACGCTCGGTCCGCAATAAACAACTGCACCTCCCAGTCGCGAACCATTTCAACTCTCCCTCCCATTCCTCAGACGACATGTCCATCCTGGGCCTCCTGCAGTGCCACAACGATGCCACCCGAAGGTTGCAGGAACAGCACCTCATATTCCGCTTGGGAACCCTGCAGCCCAATGGTACTTTTCCCTGCAACCGCAGGATATAGTAAAGTGAAAGTCACTATGGTCCCAGGGGGACCGTAGGCTCCTCTCTCGTTAGAGAGAGAGATAACTGGCAGTGAGTTAAACTGATGGCTGCCACACCTCAGGAAAAGGACAAGGCTGAAAAGGCAGGGCCTTTGTGGTATCCTTAACTATTAGGGGAATTGATCTCACATTGTTAGCATCACTCAGCAGCCATCCAGCCAACTGAGCTAACCATCTTCCATGAGAATAGAACACCTCACTCTCAGTCCAAGATCAATGGATTCAACACGAACTTAAAGCTCAAACCACAGGCTTCAGTATCATATAGCGCAATTAAAAACAGACCAAATAGCCACAGCCAATGTGAAACCTCCCATAATCTAATACATCCTCGGTCAGTAATTGATTCCAGCAAGGGATATGGAGGTAATATCACTCAAACACAGTATTTGATGATAAAATATACATGCACACATCAGTTGACAATAGGATCCAACTTGCCCAATGCCTGCAGGTGTTTGGCACTTGGTTACTGATCTTGTACAACTTGGTGAATTGATAGAAAACTCAGGAAACCGTTCAAATAATCATTTATTTTCACGTGGGGAGATAAGGCACAAGGAGAGATAGTCTTATCACCATAAGTGTTAAATCAACTCTGCTGGGACACCTCCCAGCTTTATACAAAACTTTATATTAGGTATCACCACGTTTCTACTGTTTACTCACAGTTTTTACAGGCATTGTCCGCATTTTTCCCAAGGCTGACTCTATCTTGTTGATAGCGCAGTTCCTGCACTTCTAGTCTGCCTTTGTACATCTGTGGTTCCCACTTGCTTTGACTATTATTGCTGATATGATTGAAAATCTAACCCTTGATTAACTGAATCTGGTTTAACCTCTTCAAGTGTCAAGGTTCAAACATTAAGATTGTGCCGCTTGGGTGCCTCCAAAAGTAGGAAAGACTCATATTGATGCAGTGGGTTCTTCACCAAGATATCCCAAAATACTTTGCTGCCAGTTAACTTTCATAGAAGTGTTGTCATCATTGCAATTTAGGAAACAGAGCAACCAATTTGCATGCAACAAGCACTCACAAACAACAATATGTTAATGGGCTTTCAGAGAATTTAGTTGAGGGACAAATATGGGATGGGACTCTATTCTGCAGCGTCAGTTAAAACAGGAGCCAAATGAGGAGATATTCACAGAGGCGACTGCAAACTCGTTCAAAGAGGTTAGCTTTATGAATCATCTTGAAGGAGGAGAACACGAGGAGGTAAAGGGATTTAGGGAGGGAGTTCCAGAGCCTGGGGGCCCAGGCAGCTGAAGGCATCATCACCACTGTTGGAATGATAGGAATTAAGAAAAGGTGGAATTGGAGAAGCACAGTGATCTCAGTTCATTAATGAGAAAGAGAGGGAAGTAAGAGTATAGAGGGATTTGAAAGAGAGTTTTAAAAGAGATGCTTTGCTGAAATACCTCCACAGAGGCCAATATCCCATCAACAAGTTACCTTCTATTTACATGTGCATTGTACTTGACACTAACCCAGCTCCCTCAGAGCCAGCTCTCAGAGTGAACAGAACCTCTGTTTATATCTGTCAGCCAGGGCTCCCTGATTGGACCAGATAACAGCCCCAATCAGGGAACTCCTTTCTTTGAAGTCTACCTGGCTGACCTCATTAAGATCACTACAGTTGCCATTCTGGGAGGCAATATAATTTAGCGAGACTATCTGGAACTGTATCAGAGCAGAAATAAATTAAGGCCATGAGTTATCACAGAGTGTGATGAATCAGTGCATGGAATTGTTACAGGGCACTGAAATTTGTGATGCCAAAGCATAGAAGGATACAGTCAAAGTGCTGGAAAATGGGATTACAATAATAGGTTGCTGTTTTTGATCGGAGCAGACATGATAGATCGAAGAGCTGTTTTATGGCATTTTTCTGTGCTGTAGAGCTCCATGTCTATGAAACAGTAATGTGTAGCTGCCACTAAAGCTCCTGACAGAAACATTGAGATTTGTTTTTAAGGAGTGGAAACTGTTGAGATATGGTTTCATTCATTATCTTAATTAGGGCAGACAGTCTGGGCATATTTGATTTGTATTTAGGAGCCCAAATCCAATTGAGTTTTGGCACAGAGCAGACAGGTATATTCTACCATCTGATGCCTGCCCTAAGTTTTTGACATGGTAATGATGAGGGCTAGATTTGACAGAGCAGAGGGTCAGTGCTTGACATTTTTTACAGTGCCTCTGAGCTGCAGTAATTAGTTGTAATTTTTGTGATATATTCCTTAGTCTTCGCTCTTTGTTTGGCAGTTAAAATCCCATTTCAGACCTTTAAATATTCATTTGCAATCTTGATTTCCAAACTTGTCAAGCTGGGTTTCTGCCCTTTTCTCACAGTTCTTTGCTAAATATAATTCACAAAATGAAATAATGGTGCTGAAAATGAATGTAGTTAAAATGCATCACTGTCATTATTGGACAGGGCTTAAAAAGAAAAAAAAAAATTACTTGAAACCAATTATAATCGATGGTTTTCCAGAATAAAAAGAAGTTTAACTCTCAGAATAAGGATGTCAGCATGCATTGCCTACTTCCAGTTGCTCTAGGATGAAAATAAAATTGAGTGGACTATCAATTTGCTACAGGGACAATTAAGAGTCAACCACATGGTCTAGAGTCACATATGGGTCCAAACCAAGTATGCTAATGGATATTAATAATGAAACAGGAGATTCGTATCAGATGTTAACTTTTCTCATGAAAACCTATGATCTTCAACTGATTCATTAAGCAGCCAGCCTCCATGGTGACCAGCTCATGAAATCAGAGGACTGGAAAAGTGATAATGCTCACTGTTGCTGGGACTTTGTGACCTTCACACCATGTACGTAATGTAGGTAAAGCCCAGCTCCCCAATATTTCAGACACTGCAAGCGAGGAATGATCCTTCATTCTGTGCTGCTCAAACGTGATCATTGAGGACAAGGTGCAAGAAAGGAAAGCTTCCACCCTCGGTAGGGATCTGGAGGTGTTGATGAATGGGGTGGTGGAGAGTGGGGCTACCCTCCATCTCACAGACTGGCAAAGGAGGCCATGCTATTAGATACGGTCAGTCTGGAGTCAGATAGTGACCCTGATTAGTCTTATATCTTGGACAGAACTAAAAGCCCAGGAGTGCAGGAAGACAGTCAACGATTTCTGTCCTCTGCAAAGATAAGTACGCCACTTTCTTTCAGCTACCTCACACTCACTCCAACTCTGTGACTGCACAGTAAGATTTAATGGTCCACTGTTGTATACAGCATCTCCACTCTAAGGCTCTCACTCACCTCATCCTCCCAAAGTACAAAGCCTTTCTGTCCTCTATCCATTGAACCCACCCACTAGGGATACCTCACCACCTCTCCTGCAATACCACTAACAGCCCATCCAACTACTTTCATCTCGCTCGATGTATAGTTTTGTATCATTTCAAGAGAAACTGCCACATGACAGGATCGAGATGGCACATTGGCTGATAGTTTGCTCCTTATTCTGTATAAGGTGAAATTCCTGGAGGTGGCCAGAGAGGATTGAGTCTGGTCATGTGGAGGTGTAGAAAGCTCCACATCCAGTAAACCTCATGTTGCAGTGTTCTCCCATTACCGTCAGTGTTAAGTCATTCTTAAGATGGTCAAGCTTTGACCCCTATTGCACAATTAATGGCCTGTCTTTTATCAAGCAGGCACCAGTGGCACTCCCATAATCCCTGTCCCAAAGAGGCCAATACCTGAGCCCACCAGCTATTCTTCTATCTCTGAGGAGGGAGCCACTGAACTCTCATTGGATGTTTTGGTAAGACCTTCACCAGCCCAAAGATTTTCATCTGTGTGTGTATTTTTTAAAATCTAGATTAGATTCAAGAGCCTAATCTGGTGAGTCCATTACTAGATATGCCTCCACATTTGAGGATGAAACTTCCCATGTCACTGACACTCAAAGGACTGTCGGAGATAAGGCCCAGGCAGAGGATGATCCCATAGTTTTAGTCATTAGAGTACATTGTGCAAGTGTACAGACACAGGCTGGAAAAGCAGTTTGCTTTCTCAGAGACAACTGGTAAACTGTATTGGAGGTTGTATGTGCTCCTCACTGTTATTAGTACCATGTTCCTTTCTTCTGTGTTGGAGCATGCAGGAAAATGATGGAACTGGGTGAATGCCCACAGAAGCCAATTGTGAGCTGTGCCATCAAGTAACTGCTTTGACTTTCCTGTTAGGAATTGGTGCCGTCTTGTTTCTCAGGGAAGGAGGGGGGAATAAGGAGCTGCACAGAAATGAGGTGAGATTTAGTAATGAGCTAATTAAAAAATGCAAATACATGGAGATAAAGTAAACGTCACTCACTAATGAGATTAAGGTCTAGCCTGTTAAACCTTAGGCCAAAAGATTGGATTTTATTTTCAAGTTTGAGAATCTGATTTTTCACATGTTTGCTGTGTTTTCCCAATGTTTATGTCACTGAAGGCCTGGAAACATTTCAACTTGTGTTTTTTTGCAACAATTGCACAGCTTTCTAATTGTTTCCTGATACCAGCTTTCCAATTCCCAGATATTTGAAAACAATTAAAATATTTAATAATTGTACACTATTGTTCAGTACAGTAAATTGTAACTGCAATGTGTTTCGTGTAGCTTATACAGAATCCATGTCAAAAGCATTGCTGAATCTTTTCCCAGTAGAATAAAGACCTAAACATTACTGTCAAGGAGTATGAAGATTTAGTCTTGGTTTATAAGTTTAGCACCTCAATTAAAATAGCCAAGTAGCATCATGCAGATTTTATTACATACGGTTGTTCCTAGGTTAAAGTGTGACTATTCTGATTAACAACTTAGAATGTGAATACTCATTTCATTCACGTTTTAACCTATTCATAGCTATACCCTTTAATCTTTTTCACTTTCTCATATTGTTCTCTGTGATTACACCTGTCCTCTTATTATCCTCACTTTCTCTTTTTGAGTTTACTATCGAGAAATAGATTCATTACAAGCATAGAGGGAGACCATTCAGCGCATTGTGTCCAAGCATTTCTTTGCACTCAGCTTGTCCTCCTCCTTACTCCCTTTCACCTGTAGTCCTTCACTTTTTTCTTCTTTTCAGGTATTCACACAATACCCTTTTGTAAACTCTGTATCTGCCCCTATCTTGTGATCTAGGCATTCCACAGCAAACTGAGTAAGAATAAGGAAAAGCAATGAAAAATATAAGATAATGTAGCCAGGGGATGCAGGAGTAGAGGGTCTTGGGGTGTTTATCAACAATTCTTTGAAGGTGGCAGGGCAGATTGAGATGGTAATTACAGAAACAATCATGGTTCCAGTTGGATTTGAAGCCTTGGAGGCAATGCTGTGAAGATTAATGGGAATGTTACCAGCAATGAGGAAGTTCAGTTATGAGATAGATTGAAGAAGCTGATGTTCTCCTCAGAGAAGAGATAGTTGAGGGAAGATTTAATAGACAGCGACAGAAGGAGGAGGGGGCGACAAAAGGGGAGAGGGCAATAGAAAGGGAGTGAGAGCAAGAGAAGCAGAGAAAAGGCGACAGGGACAGAATGACAGAGAGTGTGACCAAGAGAGAGACAGGGCAACTGACAGAGAGTTAGGACAACTGAGAGAGAGAAGGCGAGAAGGAGGGCGATACCTGGTTGGGGGTGGGGGGGGGGGTCGGTGATTTAAATTGAATGGGAGATGAACCAAAGGTGACATATTTCTTCCTTAGTTCTATGGCTCATCATTTGAGAAAATATGAACATGGTCATAAATTATATAATAGATGGAAAAGCAAATTTGTACAGGTACGCAGCATTTGACAACAATTTTACCTATTAACCAGAAACATAAGGATATTTTTGTATTTCACCAAAAGCTCAAGTTGAGATCAGTCTTAGCAAACATAAGGGTGGAAACTGCAGTCATTATTTCCTCTCCATTAGTTGTGAGGGTACAGCTCTTGCTAGAAGTGAGACATCTATGGCTGAATTGACATTTAGACTAATGCAGCCTTTGCCCTAGAGAGAAGCCACATATGATGCTCCCACTAACAGTGAGAAATTATGAAATCTGTCCATACGTAAACTGCCACGGCATTGATCATAGACAGAAAAACATTAAAGGTTGATTATTTCCACCATCAGCTGCCTACCATTTTTTCAGACATTTGTTCTGTCTCCCTTTATTTTTCAATGATTCTTTTCTACTCTTTTTTTCTGGCTCTTTCACCTTCCTCTCTTTAAATGGCTGTTTTTGCTTTTATCATTGTATCTTAATTTGTCTCACCTCAATTTCCTCATTATGATCACTCTCTTAACTTGTCTGCCTTACTCCTTTACAAACTCTTTTAAATTACAGGGCACACAGTTAGATGGAAAGCACGATTTTCCTGTTTTGAGATGGGCATTTGAACCAGGTGAAGTTAATGAGAACAGTAGAGAGGACAGTTGTCTAGAAAAAGGGTTTGGAAGGAGGTTGTAATGGTTTGTGGAATAGTCCAGTGTGCGGAAATAACATAAGAACAGGATGACTGAGCATGTGGAAGATGTAGGGGAAGGGTGTGGTCCTTGAAATGTGTTCAGATAGTACATGGAAATTTGAGAGGTTTGAGAATACATGAGCAAGACTAGGGTGTGAGAGCATCGATGGGGTTGACAGCACTCTGGAAGGTTAAGGACTGAGATCTTTGAGCACAAATGTGAACAGGGCTGTGAACCTGGAGCATTTTGGGATTTGCTAATGATAATCTATATCAGCTAGACTCACAGAAATTACAAATATAGAAAATGGCATTTATAGACCAATCGGTGTGTAGTAGTACTTAAATTTTGTTTCCTTTCACAAGATATCAGCTGGCTAGACCAGCATTTGATGCCTATTCCTGGTTGCCTTTGAGAAAGATGATGGTGAGGTACCCTTTTAAATTGTCACAGTTCCTGTGATGCAAGTACACCCACAGAGCTGTTCGGAAGAGAGTTCCAGGACTTTTGACCCAGCAACAGTGAAGGAACAGTGATAAAGTTTCAAGTCAAGATGGTGTGTGTCTTAGAAGGGCACCAGCAGATGGTAGTGTTTTGCATGTATCTGCTACCTTTGTCTTTCTAGATGGTAAATACAACTACTTCTGTGCATTTGCGGTAGAGGGACTCAACATTCAAAATGATAGATAAAGTACAATCAGATGTGTTGATTTACACTGGGTGGTGTTGAATTGCTCGAATCCTGTTGGAGATACACTCAATTAGGCGAATGGGGAGTGTTCCATTATACTTTTGACTAGCCTTGTAGGAGGTAGAGATGGCTTTGAGGAGTCAGGTGATGAGGTACTCGCTGTAGGAGTCACAGAATCATAGAGCAGAATCCCTACAGTGCAGATAGAGACCATTCAATCCATCAAGTCTGAACTGACCGAGCCAATTCCTAACCATTAACTTTATATGGCTTATATAGTCCAGTTTCTGGTCCATGGTAACCACTAAGATGTAGATAATGGAGGATTCAGCAATGGGAATTCCATTGGTTGTCAAGAGGGAATGGTTAGGTTTTCTCTTGTTCAAGTTGGTCATTGCCTGACACTTGTGTGGCTCAAATATTACTTGCCACTTATCAGCTCATACATGAACATTGTCCAAGTTTTGCTGAATATGGACGCAAAGTGGTTCTGTATCTAAGGAGTTACAAACGATGCAGAACATAAAGCGATCATCCATAAATGTCCTCATTTCTAACATTATGATGGACAGAAGATATTGATGAAGCAACTGAAGATTTTTGGGACTGGAACACTAATCTAAGGAAGCCTTGCTACAATGTCTTGGGACTGAGATAAGTGGACTCCAATAACCAGAGTTTTCTCCTTTGTACGTCAGCTTTCCTGCTCCTCTGATGCTGCTTGGCCTGCTGTGTTCATCCAGCTCTAGACCTTGTTATCTCAGATTCTCCAGCATCTGCAGTTCCTACTATCTCCAAACAATGGATGGTGTTTCCCCTCATTCACATTGACTTCAGTTCTATCACCATGGAGCTGTCTTTCTGCCTGATATTCCATTATCAATGTTTCAGGTTCAGCAATAGCATTCAGTTCAGGTTCTCTTTATGATGCAGAGACTGCTTTCGGAACAGAAGGCCAACTGCTCCTTGGATCTCAGCACAATACTGCTTGCCTTACGGTTGAACATGGATTCGACACCCAGCACCAAAGCAGATGTTTGCTCTGATGAGATGCAGTACTAGAATTACCTAATGCCCATCTCACTCAGAGCTGATATGGCCAAGTGATAAATAATGACCCCTGAGCAAGGAAAACAGAAGTCATATTTTATCCAGGGTCTTTGGAAGAGCTTTTGGGCTTGGTAATTTGCATTATTCCTCTATCCAATGTCAGATGGAAGGAGTAAATTCATGAATATGTTTGATTATTTCCATGTAGGACAGTTATCTGATAGAAACAGTACTTTTCAAGGTTATGGGAGTGTAGGAGCACCCAGTGTGGTCATTTACAGGAAATAGAAATTCTCATTCAGGGAGACAGCTGAGGGTTTTCTTTTCAAGGTATAGTTCAATAATTATTTGGGACGTCAGTATTCAAGAATGAAGAAAACAATAAATCATTTGTTATGAGAGGAGATAGCAAGATCTGCAGATGCTGGAGTCAGAGACAACACAGTGTGGAGCTGGAGGAACACAGCAGGCCAGGCAGCATCAGAGGAGCAGGAAAGTTGATGTTTCATTTATTATAGCTGGTCCCCTAAGGATAGTTACAAATTCACCAAGATGTGAAAACTCACTTCTGTAAACATGCACGACAATGTAAAGGTTAGAGTTCCAGAGCATGAAGAGTTAACTCAGTCATTACAAAGGATATGCTTGCAACCTGTGTGAATGAACTTAAATTATAATTTTTAATTAGGCATGCCCGCAACGACAAGCTTTAGCCCATCTTCATGTGTACCCGTAATTGACAGCAATAATAGACATAATACCTCATCTAAATTAATGAAACTCCAGGAAGGACCATCTCATCTGCAAAATGACCTCTGTACTGAATATCAAACTGTGTGGATATAAAGCAATGGTGTTTAAAATCAATGCATTCCTGTTAAACCAAGCAGAGCTTGGAGTAAGGTCATTTTGTTGAAGAGTCACTGAACTCAAAAGGTTAGATCTGTTTTTGCCTCCACAGATGCAGCCAAACCTTCTGTGTTTCTCCAATAATTTCTGTTTTTATTTCAGAACTTCAGCATAGTTCTTTGAAAGTGAAGTCCCAGGTAGACAGGATAGTGAAGAAGAGATAGTAGAAACTGCAGATGCTGGAGAATCCGAGACAACAAGGTGCAGGGCTGGATGAACACAGCAGGCCAAGCAGCATCATAGGAGCAGAGAGGCTGACGTTTCGGGCCTAGACCCTTCATCTGATGAAGGGTCTAGGCCC